>NC_079456.1:12943567-13197081 GCF_903798145.1 Danio aesculapii
GTAACAGAACAACAAACTCAGTCAGTGTAATTAGTCAAAAACACTCAAAGCTCAAATTAAAAACCCCCTCACCAATAATCTCATGATTTTACAATGATATAATAAGATTAATAAACCTGAAAAAATGATTCAAAAATGTATAAATAAGCCAGAGAAAATAGATTCAAAAATACAAATATTGAATGTAAAATATGATTAATGTAAAATAAATGACATTATTCACCCAGCTAGAGATATAATTTATATGTAATAATAATAATAATAATAATAATAGTAGTAAAACGTATACAATTAAATGTAAAGATATAAATAAATATTTTTTAACTCTGCTTAGCAGTTTAAGTCCAATAAAAATTATTTTGAAAGATATACATAAAAATGACAATTTATAAGATTACTTAATTAATAATACAGTAAACTGATTAAAGTTTATTTAAAGATGTATAACATATAATGTTAAAATAAACAAATATTAATAAAAAAATAATAATAACAATAAAAAAGCAAAGTATGTTTTTAATTTAATAATATATAATTAAATATGTAAATAAATAATATTCTGCTTAACACTTTAGGTGAAATAAAAATGATTTTGAAAGATGTATATTAAATACTTAAAACATTAATACCTAAAATAAATACCTAAACAATATTACAGCAAACTGACAATAAGATGATTTAAAGAAATGTATAATGTTACTATACATTACTATACTAATGTTACTGGAAAATCTGCTGTGTAAAAACATATGCAGGATAAGTTGGCGGTTCATTCCGCTGTGGCGATCCCAGATTAATAAAGGGACTAAGCCGAAACGAAAACGAATGAATGAATGTTACTAAAAATCTACACTCACCGGACACTTTATTAGGCACACCTTACTAGTACCGGGTTGGACCCCCTTTTGCCTTCAGAACTGTCTTAATCCTTCGTGGCATAGATTCAACAAGGTACTGAAAATATTCCTCAGAGATTTTGGTCTATATTGACATGATAGCATCACACAGTTGCTGCAGATTTGTCAGCTGCACATACATGATGTGAATCTCCCGTTCCACCACATCCCAAAGATGCTGTATTGGATTAGAATCTGGCAACTGTGGAGGCTATTTGAGTACAGTGAACTCATTGTCATGTTCAAGAAAGCAGTCTGAGATGCTTCACGCTTAATGACATAGCGCATTATCCTGCTGAAATTAGCCAGCAGAAGATGGGTACACTGTGGTCATAAATGGATGGACATGGTCAGCAACAATACTCAAATAGGCTGTGGTGTTGACACAATGCTCAATTGGTAATAATGGGCCCAAACTTTGGTGAGCCTGTGCGAATTGTAGCCTCAGTTTCTGTTTTTAGCAGACAGAGTGGTACCCAGTGTGGTCTTTTACTGCTGTAGCCCATCTGCCTCAAGGTTGTAACAAATGGTTATTTTAGTTACTGTTGCCTTTCTCAGTACTCAGACCAGCCTGTCATTTAAATCACCTTTCTTCCCCATTCTGATGCTCGGTTTGAACTGCAGCAGATCGTCTTGACCATGTCTACATGCCTAAATGCATTGAGTTGCTGCCATGTGATTGGCTGATTAAAAATTTGCATTAATGAGCAGTTGGATGAGCAATAGGTGTACCTAATAAAGTGGCCGGTGAGTGTATATTTCCATTTTGACAATTACAGCTTTTTATTTTATTCCAAAAAATATTTTAAATTACATTATTATTTCACATTTGGATTAAATGTCATCATTAGGAAAAGAAAAATACTCTTTAATCCAACACTATAACTGTAAATGACAAATCCAGACATCTGAGAATTTCCTCTCGGTTGCTTAATTTTGTATAAAAGCATAATTTGACTGACACAAACATCTGAGCCAATCTGACTGAGATCCTCCCACACATCCCAAGCGTTTGACAGTGTATGTGAATCTTTGAATGTGTGTGTGTGTGTGTGTTCATGCCTGGAGGTGCTGCTGTGTCTCCGCTGTGATTGTGTGAGCTCCTCCAGCAGCAGGATTGGGCTGTGAAACACTCTTCCACTCTTCCTCACCATCCTCTGCCTCATCGCAGTCAGAGAGCTCCACTCACGCACAAACCGCACAACCTGACACACACACACACACACACAGAGATGTGTTTCAAGACATCTGATGAAACAGTGCTTGAAGATGGCGACACACACACACACACACACGCAAACACACACGCACACACACACACACACACACACACATACACGCACACACACACGCGCGCACACACACACACACACACACACACCTGTCTCCTGTTCTGGCTCTGATTGAATTCTGGTGGCAGTTCCTCCCAGTTCTGCAGTCTGATATCCAAGGGAATGAAGTTACAGTGGAGTGGGAGACCGTCCTGTACACACACACACACAGATTTCTTAGAGAACATAAACATATATTACATGTTTACAATTCACTACTGTGTATTATTGAGAACGTAAAACTAACTAACTGTGACTATAGCAGATGATATCATTCATATAAACTATAAAAAAATTATTCAAATAGAGAATAATATCCAAATCCAAAATACACTGGATTTATAAATGTTTTATTTAACCATAATTTATTTTGAGCAGGTATAATTATTTTTTTTCTTTTATTTTTTTGTATTTTTTAAACTTGTTTTTTGTTTTTCACTTACTCTTATTTTTTATTTTTTTATTATTTTGAAGCACATTGGTCAATTGTTTTCAATCATTGCTATATAAATAATCTGTAATTGTCATAATTTATTTTAAAGGACACCTGTTTTACCACGTTTTGAAGATTTAGGAGGTCTTTTGTGTCTCCAGAATGTGTCTGTAAAGTTTCAGCTCAAAACACCCATTAGGTTATTTATTACACCTTTCTAAATCTGGGAAATTTGAGCTGTTAGAACATTGTAGCTGTTTTTGTTGCCTGTGCCTTTAATGCAAATAAGCTGGTTCTCCCCGCCCACCATTCCCACATGTTTGTCAGATACGTAGAGATCTGTCTGTTTTGCTCTGATGCGTGTAGCCTTCATAAAGATAAACAGCACAGTGACAGACAAGAATGAGTGCTTTATTATAGTAAGAACTTTTCGAATTCAAGCCTTTCTGCAATGATGAGTCACACACAATAGCCCCTTTCACACAGTGATACCGGTAAATATCCAGAAAATTTCCGGAACAACTTTACCCCTAAATTCAAAAATGCAATGTCCACATAGGCAATGACGTTACAGAATTTTTCCGGAAAAGATCATTCACACATTCATTCCAAAATACCGGTAAATTCTGAAATGATTAACCAGAAATGAGTTCTAAACGGCTGCACTTGTATTTGTAAACATTTGACTACATTACAAATTCTGTGGATGGATAAGTATTGTGAACAACTTCGATGAAAACATATAGAGGAACACTTTCGCATGTCGGGATGTACATACTATGTGTGTGTACTGGCGCTCACCGGCTGCTTCACGTGCACATGCGTCAAGCAACTGAAGGAAACAGAGCTTGAAGGTAAACAAACTGCAGTTTATAATAAGCATTTTATCGATAATTCTTTACACAGTTGGCATTAAGAAGGAACATAGAAACGTTATCTGACTAACATCTAGCAGCTAAATGGGTCTGAAAAATATTTCAAGTCTTTTATTTTCAGAAACAGCGCAGATGTGAATGTGTCTGAATGTTCTGGTTGACTGGAGTGCACGTTTCACGTCAGCAATTTTCCTTCTGCGTTCACACAGTGCAGCATTCCTGCAAATTACTGGTAATTTTATAACTTCTCTTTCCGGAAAATTGCCGGAACACATTTACCGGTATTTTCAAAAGGGCCTGTTCACACATACAGACCTTTCCGGAAAATTGCCGGTAATTTTCCAGAAAGGTCTGTATCTGTGAAAGGGGCTAATGTCGTTATAAAGTTTACACACACACACGTTTAGCTTTCCACCGTTTTTGCATGGCAAATGTGACAGGATATATGTTAATATCCACTGCTGTATGGATATCCATTAATGTACAAAATAAACCTGATTTAACATCTTCAGTCACAACTGAAGCGTCTTCTTTTATAATTGTACTGACACTATGCGGCTGTGGTGATGAATTACATTGATTTTACTGTCTTTATTACAAACACACATGGTTTAAATACGTTTTAAACTTGTAAAACTCATTCTTGAGGTGCTGCTGATCACAGAGAGTTGGAACAGATCTTTTAATCCCAGTTGCTTTGCGCAAGTCCTGTCTTTTGGATATGTTTATCCGTGTTACTATGGAGACATGTTAATAAGCGGCTGTCAATCAATTCGTTGGGTGGGATAAACTGCACTCCTACATTACATTGTGATGGGCCTAAAAATTGCAGGGATTTACATCCTATTTTAACGTTAGAAGTTTTAGAACAGAGACTTACTGTGTTTCTATTATTCCAATACGCATGTGGACACACTATACCTACACACAGTTCTGTCCAAACAGCTTTCAAAAGTTGATTTTGATCATAGGCGCCCTTTAATTTTACTATAAGTTTGAAGATTTTATTATACAATAATCTTACGATTTAAAAAAAACATTATTGTTATTCTCATTATTGTCGTGTAGTTGTTGTTATAAAAATGAAACGATAAAACCAAGCAAAAAAACTAAATTAATATGTGGCATAAAATGTATTAAGATTATAAATATATAATATACTGTAGATCTAAAAATATGTGGTAAATTTAACCTAAAAAAATGACAAAACTACACCAAATTCTAGAACTTGTGTCAAACTAAATATTCTGCAATATTTTTCAGGATCATTCTGAATACAATGAAATCTTGAGTGTGCCTTATTTACTAACAATTCAACAGTCAGGTGTCAATTATTCCTCTTATATTACAGTTACTACACCTAAAGACACTGTTCAGATGTTATATTTAACGACATTTGTCAAGATGATGTGATGTTTGACTGTTGTAGGCTGATATCCTTCAGAGTGTAGTGCTATGGAACTCTAATGCGGTCAAAAGCCACTTCAGCTGTGCATTTATATCAAAACAATGGCACGCCTCACAATGCTTATCATCAGCCAATCAGAATAAAGCCTTCAATTAGTACAAAATGATATATAGAAAGCTGCATTCAGTTGAGAAGAGAGATACACTTTTGGTGGGTCCGGCTCTCATTGGGTCCACAGGGACCCGTCCGGCTCCCTACAAAATATTACATCTGCAGCCCACGGCAGGCGTCTTTTCTCCAGCCCTCTGCTAAACTCCTCCATTCATCACCGCTCGGCTGAGATCGCCTCAGGAAAAGCTCTTATTAAAAAACCGAGCCGGATAATATTTCTCAATCAAAGTCAATTAGGAGCCCCCCCTGCTTATATCTGCTTCCATTTAATACAGTTGAGGAGAACTAGGAGAATCCCAGCGTGCAGAGACCACGAAAGTTCAGCACTTCATTTGCCCTCAGATTAACACCAAAACTTCGACCAATTGAACAAATATTTACTACCGATATTGGTGGAGCTGGAAAGAAAGAAATATAGATACATTTTGCCTACATCGAAGCAGTTTAATCAAATGTTGAACATTTGTAGACGTACGTTTGGTTTTCTTGGATATTTGGTTGTGAATTTGGCTTGTGTGGGTGTCAGATTTGTAAAATAATTGGCGAATGTTGATGAAATGTCGTAAGGATGACTTGTGATTGCGTCAGTAAGATTGGGTTGAGAAAAACAACTAAAACAAGAGTAATGTTTCACCATGTGTGCCATCGTTATCCATCAAAAGTGTTTATTATTACTTCATGGCTGTCTTTTGGAGGTTTTGTATCGTTCTAGTGCATTTCCTTTTATTATTATTATTATTTAATTTTTTTTATACACAAAACCTATAAATTGATACATTTAATATAAAATAATTACAATTGTTATAATTAAATAAAATCTAAACCAAAAAGCATCATGGCAGAGCATTAAAGTCAACCAGTCTGTGCAACCCCTAATATATATATATACAGTTGAAGTCAGAATTATTAGCCCCCCTGTTTAATTTTTTTTACCCAATTTCTGTTTAACGGAAGATTTTTTTTCAACACATTTCTAAACATAATAGTTTTAATAACTCATTTCTAACAACTGATTTATTTTACTTTGCCATGACAGTAAATAATATTTGACTAGATGTTTTTTAAGACACTTCTATACAGCTTAAAGTGACATTTAAAGGCTTAACTAGGTTAATAAGGTTGACTAGGCAGGTTAGGGTAATTAGGCAAGTTATTGTATAACGATGGTTTGCTCTGCAGACTATCAGAAAAAAATATATAGCTTAAAGGGGCTAATAATTTTGACCTTAAAAAGGTGTTTAAAAAATTAAAAACTGCTTTTATTCTGGCCGAAATTAGCAAATAGGACTTTCTCCAGAAGAAAAAATATTATCAGACATACTGTGAAAATTTCCTTGCTCTGTTAAATATCATTTGGAAAATATTTAAAAAAGAAAAAAAAGAAAAAATCAAAGGGGGGCTAATAATTCTGACTTCAACTGTATGTATGTATGTATGTATGTATGTATGTATGTATGTATGTATGTATGTATGTATGTATATATATATGTATATATATATGTATATATATATGTATATATATATATATATGTAGGGGTTGCACAGACTGGTCGACTTTAATGCTCTGCCATGACGCTTTTTGACTGATGTCAACTGGTCGCACTGCATGGTTTTTGACCTGAACTTCATGGCAGTTTTACACACAAATATAGGTTCTTTGGATTATTGAAATTCATTTAAATGTTATTTTCCATGTCAGGTATTAATGGTGTATTAATATCAGGTGACACAACTTACAAGTTATATGGACAGAAGATTCGCATCAGCGTCCTTCAGAAATCCTACAAAGGGATCCTTCAGTTTTTTTACTCTGTACCTTGTCATGGATGTAAATCCTGTCAGTGTTTTTGCTGGCGCAGAACTTCAGACAGTCGTACACAGAAACACAGTCACCCGACTCTTCATGAGCGCCATCATCATTAGCTATTGGAGAAGAAGAACAGAAAAGGAGGGAGGCATGATGGGAAACTCTGAATGACTAATAGAAGGAAGTTATAAAGAGAACAGGGCAATGAGAGGACGAGAGCGGCGGATGATCATTATGCTACTGATAAAGGTCAGGTGGTGCGCCAGCAGAAACTAGCGCTCTAACAACGCTAACGAAGCAGGTACAGAGTGACCTGGAACGATCTGAGAAATCGGATTCGACCGGATTTCGTCCCGCAGAGCTGTTCTACATTCATTTGGGTCAGGCTCGCTGTAAAGACGCCCCGCGAGGCTTAGTTACCAGAACCCTACCGTGGCCTAAAATAGCTGAGCCGTCGCTGACTAGCCAATCACACTGTGTTATTAAAGAGCCATTATGCGCACTGTATGCTGGTGGGAAACTGGGATTGTGTGTGTGTAAAGGTGGGCGTTAAGATCAGCCCAGCAGAGTCTGGAAATTGCACGCTGGAGGTGAGCGCGAGTCGATTGTCTAGCTTTTAAAATGGCCTGTTATTATGCGCGTTTCATACAGACGTGCTTTTAACTGTAACGGCGTGCTCGTGCAATTGTTCTTACAAGGTAATTTTGTCATCGAGGGCTGAGGTTTCTGCTTTAACAGGTTGCAGGAAACAGAATGGGAGATATTTGGTCAAATGGCCAAGCTGCTCTTTTACATCTCAGATTTGGTGACTGGAATGCTGGAGATATGGAAGTGCATGGATAATAATATACGATAAATGTTAATAGTTATTAAATTGTTTATTGGTGAAAAAAAAAAACACTGGATTCTCGATAAGGCAGTTATGTACATTTTTAAATTGGACATTTTGATATTATAAACTAAACATAGATGAAATGGGAACTGTAGGAACTGAGACTATTGGTTGAGCAATGCTCCAAAATCAATTCTCTATTTCTAATGATATTCATTGTTTTATAGATCATTTCAATGTGGTGATCTCTCTATTATAATTTGAAATGAATATTATAGGAATATCGGATAATATGGAAATATCGGTAAGACCGTTATGTAAAATAAATCAATCAATCCGTCTGTCCGTCCACCCATCCATCCATCTATCTATCAATCTATCATAATTTGAGATGAACGTTGTAGGAATATCAGATATTTGAGAAATATCGGTTGGCCAGTTATGTCAATTAGATTATTATTAGAATATGATAAACTAGAATATATTTTGATATTATAAATTCGATATAAAAGTAATGGTATCCATAAAAAGTGTGAATATTGTTAGAAAGAAGTTTCAACATTGTACATTTTTGTTTCCACTAATAATTCATATTTTTATTTTGACCTCAATGGTTATCGGTTCTTTTCATTTGAGATCCATCTATCCATCCATCCATCCATCCATCTATCTATCTATCTATCTATCTATCTATCTATCTATCTATCTATCTATCTATCTATCTATCTATCTATCTATCTATCTATCTATCTATCTATCTATCTATCTATCTATCTATCTATCTATCTATCTATCTATCTATCGTCATGCATATTTTGAGATGAACATTGTAGAAATGTCGGATAATGGAGAAATATCGGTTAGCTGGTTATGTAAAATTTTAGAATATTATGAACTAGAATATATTTCGATATAAAAATGATACAAAAGTAATGGTAACCATAACAAGCGAGAATATTGTTCAAAGTTTTAAAATTGAACATTTTTGTTTCCTATAATAATCCATACTTTTATATTTACTTCAGTGGTTATCGGTTCTTTTAGTTTTATCTATCTATCTATCTATCTATCTATCTATCTATCTATCTATCTATCTATCTATCTATCTATCTATCTATCTATCTATCTATCTATCTATCTATCTATCTATTTCATACACATTTTTGCTACAAAAATTCCATGACTTTTCCAGAACTTTCCAGTACATTTTCATGACGTAATGTTTCATGTAACGTCTACATACAGTATACATATCTATATATCCAACTATTTGTGTGCATAATCTATCTACATCTATGATTTGAGATGAACATTGTAGGAATATCGGTCTGCAAATTATGTAAAATTTTAGAATATATTAAAATAGAATATATGTTGATTATTATGAATTCAATGTAAAAAATATATAAGCATAAGAAGAAGAATATTGGTGGGAATTTTTAAAATATTAATGTTTTGTTTCCACCGATATTCATTATTTTATACTTACTACATTTAATATACTTAATACACTTCATTGAACATGTACACCTATATACTATATAACTGCAGGTTAAGTATGTTTATATATAATAACTTTATCAGTTAAAGTTATTAGTAACTAATAAAGCTATATTAAGTATATAGCTATAGTATAGTTCAGTTTTTTATTTGTAATTCAGTAATGTGCAAACAAACACATTGTAAAGCTGCATTAAAACAATAATTATTATGTAAAGTGCTAATGACCTTACTCTTCGCGTATGAGTGGGTGCAGCTATTGGAATCTTTTTGGTTTGAGACTTCCGGTCTCATTCACTTCCATTGATTTTTAGACGTTAAAAACCACTTGCTCTGCTGCTTGATGTTGCAAACTGATATTTTCTAATTATATTATTCTGCTTTGTCTGTATGGTCATGCACCCACTTGTCCAGTTTCTGCCGTTTATTATTCCTATAGTCATTTCTCCCATAGGCAACTGAATTGGAAGTTCTAAAACAAATCACAAAGACGACTGCAATTTCGCATTGAAGAATAAGGTCAATTTAAATCAACTTAAATTGAATTCAATGGTAATGAGAGAAATATTAGTTAAAAATGTTGAAAAAGAACAACTAGAACCTATTAAGATCATTATATAATCTGTCTATTGAGAGAATAGTGTAATTTTAAAGATGACAATCATAAGAATATCAGATATTGGAGAAATATCGGTAAGATAGTTAGGTCAAATTTTAGGATGTCATTTATGAACTGAAATATATTTGGCCAATCACTCCATGTTAGAGCCATTACGCTTAACTGTACGCTGGTGGGAACTGGGATTGTGTGTGTGCAAAGGTGGAGGCGTTAAGATCAGCCCAGCTGAGTCTGGAAATTGCACACTGGAGGTGAGCGCGAGTCGATTGTCTAGCTTTTAAAATGGCCTGTTATTATGCGCACTTCATATAAAGGTGCTTTTAACTGCAGTGACGCAACTGTGCAATTCTTAGAAAGTAATTTTGCAATGGAGGGCTGATATTTCTGCTTAAAGGGTTGCAGGGAACAAAATGGGAGCTATCTGGTAATATGTTCTGGAAGTGTATGAATAAGAGAAGTGTGAATAATCAAAATTGAGATAACTTAAGATAATAACAGAGTTCTAACATGTTTAGAAGAATATCGGTAAGGCAGTTGTGCAACATGACGTATATTTTGATATTATAAATCTATCTATCTATCTATCCATCCATCCATCCATCCATCCATCCATCCATCCATCCATCCTATCTATTTTGTCCATCTATCTATCTATCTATCTATCTATCTATCTATCTATCTATCTATCTATCTATCTATCTATCTATCTATCTATCTATCTATCTATCTATCTATCTATCTATCTATCTATCTATCTGTCTGTCTGTCTGTCTGTCTGTCTGTCTGTCTGTCTGTCTGTCTGTCTATCTATCTATCTATTTGGAAAAGTCAAGGTTTTAAAACGGTCAAGATTTTCTGATGTACCGTTCCTAGTGTATGAGTAGGATTTTTTATTTATTTTATTTTTTTGTTGTTTTTTAGGACAGCAGTATCTCCAGCAGAAAAGTTCCCCAAAGATGTCATTTTAAATTGTGTTTTTGAAACAAATGAAGAAATCAAAGCAGAAATCAATCATTCATTTGAATTATTTAGCCTGATGTTTACTGATCCAAAATATTTTAAATGTTTCTCAAAATAAAATATGTTGTGTACAAAAGGAAAAAAAAGGTTTTGTTTTTTACCCAGACATTCAAAAAGAATATATTTTACAGCAGTAATCCATTCTAATTTTATCCAAGGTTATCATACCGTCAGAAACTTATACCGGCCCATGCCAAATGAAGACTATGCAGTGTTGATTATTCAATATCTGTACCTGAATAGTGAATACCTGAAAACTATCATTCACTTTTATCTTTACTATATTTTATTAATATATGCTTGTAATTTGTTTGTTATATATTATTGGAGATTCACGCCTCTACAAATCCCCCCAATCAATCCAAATAAACCTGTTAAATAATCTGGTGAAATTGTATTCACATCGCAATATATATCACAGAAATACAAAATATAGTAATGTCAGATTTTTCCAATATCCTGCATCTCTAATTCAAGTTTACAGATATTTGTTAAACTAATTTTCATGACTTTTCCAAAACTTTTCCAGGCCTGGAAAAGGCCAAGTCAACATTCCATGACTTTTCCAGGTTTTCCATGACCGTATGAACCCTGTATGTATGTATGCATCTATGTATGTGTTTATTTATCCATCCATCCATCTATTTATGTGCATAATTTGAGGAACATTGTAGGAATATTAGAGTAATATCGGGTAGTTATGTAAAGTGTTTAGATTTTATAGTCTATCTATCTATCCATTCATCCATCTAACTATTTATGTGCATAATTTGAGGAAAATCAGATATTGGAGTAATATGGGTTAGTTACGTAAAATGTTTAGATATTTTAGTCTATCTATCTATCTATCTATCTATCTATCTATCTATCTATCTATCTATCTATCTATCTATCTATCTATCTATCTATCTATCTATCTATCTATCTATCTATCTATCTATCTATCTATCTATCTATCTATCTATCTATCTATCTATCTATCTATCTATCTATCTATCCATCCTATATGAAAGAGAGGGAGAGCGAGCGAGAGATGCATGTTTAAAGATAAAAATCAATGGAATATTGGCTAAAACGCAAAAAAACAAAACAAAAAAAACAGGCAATCTCATATATAAAATGAAAGAAAGGCATATATTATTTTGCCAGTGTAATTGGGAACAGACCTGAATCTCCGTTGGATGTTTTTGGTGTGGATCCTTGTTCTTCAGAAATATCCTTATTTGCCTTATTTGGACTGGCCTGTTGGTTTGGATGTTTGTGTGGAGTTTGTGTTTTGCTGGATGTAGAAGGTTCATTTTCAGTGTCTGAATCGGAGATGCAGATGGTTGTGAGCGATGAGGAAGATGAAGGATCTGGTAAAGAAGAAGGTGGACTGAGAGCTATAGGGGAGAGAGAGAGAAATAGAGCTTGAGTTGCATTTATTTACCACATACATTTTATATATACAGTTGAAGTCGAAATGATTAGCTCATTCTTTCTTTCTTTTCTTTTTCAAATATGATGTTTAACAGAGGAAAGAATTTTTCACAGTATTTCCTATAATTTAGTTTCTTCTGAAGAAAGTCTTATTTGTGTTTTATTTAAACCAAAACTTATTCACATGTAATTCTCTAGTTTTAATGTTAAATTATTAAAATCTCATTGCAAATGTGTGGAAACGAGCAACCGGGACATTATTCGAAACATCTCTTTTTTTATGCAAGCATAATGAATAAACCAGCGAAACATTTTCCATAGCTTGTCAGATCCTCCTAATGTGGGTCTCAGCTATGATGTGAAGGACATGAATGTAAACGCAGAGCACAGTGAGTGCAGAACAGATGCTTTTGCTTTCTGTTTTGCGTTTGACTGATTTCCTTCCCTCAGACCAGCAGTTTCACATGTCTCTGCCATATGGAGCCACGGGACGCGGTGAGGAAAAAAACAACAACAACACCATCTACATTTAAAGCCTCCCCTGTGCCCTTCAGTCTCAGAAAAGCACAGAAATGTGCTACGTGATGGGACACCTCGTCTGTAATGAGGGAGTTCGATAATTGAGATTTTTTTGTCTTTCTCAGAGGCTGATAATGAATTTACACACCTCCGATTCACTCCTTCGCTTTCTTTTTTGGGATGCTGGAGGAATAATGGCAAGGCAGTGATGTAAAATGTAGTGTGTGTGTGTGTATGATATTAAAGATTCAATATTAAAGAAACAATCATTATAACTTAAGAAGAGTGAGTGTTTGTAGAAAAGGCTGTAAACATTAGAAATACCTTAATAAACATTCATATTTTGCTTCCACCAATGTTTGTACTTATACACTCACTGGCCACTTTATTAGATACACCTTACTAGTACCAGGCTTGACCCCCTTTTGCCATCAGAACTGCCTTAATCCTTCGTGGCATAGATTCAACAAGGCACTGTAAATATTCCTCAGAGATTTTGCTCCATATTAACATGATAGCATCACACAGTTGCAGCAGATTTGTCGGCTGCACATCCATGATGCGAATATCCTGTTTAACCACAGTTAATGTTGCCTTTCTATCAGCTGGAACCAGTCTGGCCATTCTCCTCTGACATCAAAAAGGCCTTTGTGCCCACAGAACTGCCGCTCACTGGATATTTTCTCTTTTTCAGTGCCTAAATGCATTGAGTTGCTGCCATGTTATTGGCTGATTAGAAGTTTGGTTAACAAGCAGTTAGACAGATGTACCTAATAAAGTGACCGGTGAGTGAATATTTCAATGGATATAGACCTGTCTGGCTGTCTTTCTGCATTTAATATAAAAAAAAAAAACAATAATCATAACTTAAAAAAGTAAGAATATTCATGGGAAAGGTTGTAATTAATAAGATTTTGTACCCACCAATATAACCAGTATAAAAATACAAGCGTCAAGAAATACTTGTTTATATATATATATATATATATATATATATATATATATATATATATATATATATATATATATATATATATATATATATATTTATATATATATATATATATACACAGTAGGTGACACTACAATATGAGCATTACCGCCGTGCCTTGTACTGCTGCCACTCTAAAGCAGTAAAAACGTGTTTTTTAGGTATGACCGCAGTTTGCGACTATTCGGCCAGGGGGCACAAAGGGATGGGATGCGAACGGACAGAAGTAGCCTATGCAGTAGCTGTAAATACACTGCTACTTCTAAATGAGGAAAAACAATGAAACAAAGAATTATAATTCTTTCATTAATCATTAAAAGCTTAATCAGAATCTTTATTATTATTATAAACTTGTTAAGTGCAAAAAGAATTCAGTTTGGAAAGTAGAATTAAAGAAATAAAAGACAACTAAAATGAAGGTACAAACATAAATACAAATAAGTAGGCCTAAATAAACAAATAAATATATAAATAAAGTGTTTTAGCCTAAATATAGAGAGATGTACAGTGTTATTTTAAAGTGATAGGACTAAGGCAGTCAATAAATAAGCTTTTTCATTTATGTTTTCATCTACAGTTTTGATTTACATTTTCGTTGTTGATTATATTTTACTATCTCATTTTATGTCTTAATTATTGTACATAAATAATAATTGAATAATTAAATAGGCCTAATTATTTATTTAAAGACTACCAGCTAAACACTGAGAAACGGTATATACACATATAAACAACATTTGCCAAAATTACATTTGCCAATTTAGTATCATTCATTCATTTTATTTTCGGCTTAGTCCCTTTCTTAATCAGGGGTCGCACCACAGCGGAATGAACCGCCAACTTATCCAGCATATGTTTTACACAGCGGGTGCCCTTTCAGCTGCAACCCATCACTGAGAAATCAATTTAGTATAATTATTTATATTTATTTATAATATAATAAGTGGCGGAAAGAATACTGAAAAATCATACTCAAGTAAAAGTACCATTACTTCCCCAAAAATGTAGTGCAAGCTGTTGTAAATATTACTCAAAGTATGAGTAAAAGTAGCCCTTTTAAAAGTATTCAAGAGTAGCGAGTAGCATTATATAAAAAGCTGATGCGTTTACATGTAATATGTGGTTGTGTGTGTAAACGTAACATTCTGTAGTGCATTTAGTCATAGTTTTATTGCCATTTTGTTCATCAGACAGTAAACATCCGTCATCTTCTCATCAGTGACATGCATCTAAACAGTCTCTGGGTCAATGCGTGTAAAAATTTTGGACATCTTCTTGGACACTTTCAATACTTCCAACAACAGCTTGCTGCATTTATAAATCGCCCATGTCATAAGGTAGTCCATTATGATGCGATTTATCTTGTGTGTGATTTGATTGGAAACGAATCACAGGACTGATTTTTCTAATCACCATAGACAGGAAAAAATAAAGTAGTGACTGCAGGTTGAAGGAAAGTAGTGGAGTAAAAGTATAGATACAGCATCAAAAATGTACTCAAGAAAAAGTAAAAGTGCACAATATTAAAACTACTTAGAAAATGACAATTTCTGAGAAAAACTACTCAATTACAGTAGTTTGAGTTTTTGTAATTTGTTTCTTTACACCACTGAATATTGTATAATAATCTCTTGCATGACAAAAACATCATGAAATGGCCTCCACAGTGTCCAGACCTTAATATAGCACTATAAAGGCTCTATGGGATTGCCTGTACAGAGAAAAAAACAAAAACAGGAAAAAAAATACCCATAAATTACAAGATGAACTTGGGTCTGGTATATGGACTCGTACTAAATACTGTTTTTTAGCCATTGTGTACATATTTCTTTTCTATCCATTAGTATCTTTAATGCAGAATCAAGTCTTATATCTGGAAGCTCTATACTGTATATATTATACTGTATACGCAGAGCCTGCACAATAAAACAGGAAGATACTGAAGAATACAAAGGTCGGTGATTATTCTTGATTCTGTCTTTTTACAAAATTAGCAGTAACTAAAGCAATTAGCTAAAGTTCTTGTGAAATTTGACCTAAAACCTGATTTTCTTTTGCTATATTATACATACACACACACACACAAAGTAAACATGATTAAAAGTGTAGAATTTTTTTCACAAGAATATAAAATACACTCTAAAAATGCAGTTTCTTTGCTCAATTCTAAGTCCAACAAGGACAAACGCGACTGCTTGTGATACATTTTATACCTAACAATTGAGTTTGTCCTCAACTGACCGCAAAATGGGTAGCATTTGTTTTTATAATGCAACTAAAAGTATGTTGATCATAATAATAATAACTGTGCAAACTTCTCAGAGCAGTATTTGTCGCACTTCGTTCTTTAGCACATTGCGTTGGCTCTTTCTTTCTTTCCTTCTTGCGCTCTCTGGTTCTCACTCAGGGTGAAGCTGAAAGGTCTGGTATGGATCTTCTGAAATGTCAGCTGAATTTGTGAGAAGCGGAATAAAAGCTCCACCGCTGCGCTGTCTCTTAACAAGGCAAAGAAAGGGAGAAAACAAGCTCCCGCTGTGCATCCGAGCCCTTCTCACTGTCTCCACCGGACGACACACACACACACCTTCACCAACAGCACTTTCATTCAGAGCCAGAGATCAGAGGAATATGCAGATCTGCCATTGCAGGATCAGAGCAGTTGTGGAAGTCGAGGGCAAACGGATGAATAGAGGTGTAAACGCTCGATGCTTTTTCGATTGGAAGAAAGGGTTAGAGGAGATCTGGATGAATAAAGAGATATGTGGTGGGTGTTTTTTTTTTTTGGATGACTGATATGCAGATAGTACCTGAGATGATGGAAATATGGCGGTAAAAATGGGAAGAGGCAAAAGGGCAAAAACCAATGCATCATGGGATTTTTTTCTTCTTCGGAGGACAGAATTCACGATTTTAGATTTTATCAGGGCCATTTAAATTATTTAAACAAATATTTAAGAATATATAAAACAAATAACAAATATTTCTATAATAACTTACATTAGTGATAAAAAGATACACTGTTTACTTTAGTTTTAACCCCAAAAACATCAGTTAAAAGATCAAAACAATTAAAAATATGTAAATATATAAAAACTATGCATATGTATGTGTGTGTGTGTATATATAAATGTGTCTCAAAAAATCCAAGCAAAATTAACTCTTAATTTCATCAAAATACCTCCAACTTTAATTATATTTTGTAATTAAATGGCAAATAGATGAAATTAAATGATATACGTTTTCCACCTCATCTAATTTACATCACCGCATTACCTTGTTAAACAATGATAATATAAGTATTGACAGAACGCTTCAATTTTATTACTTGCAAACTAAATTAGCACGCACAGAAATAAAGCAACGTTTACATAACGGAGTCATTCATTGCCAGACTCCTGTGAAATCTGTCGGACAGTGCGATTGGTGCGTGTTAGGGTGACAGTGGTGATATTGTCAACATTATGGGCAGTGCGTGGACGACTACTTCCTTGCCACATGACATGACATTCAGTGTGATCAATTTTCACCAACAAGTAATCCTTAACACCTTTTGTCCAGTTTTTAGTCAGAAATTTACGAAGAAAATAAGAAGCACTGCAGCCTTTTAGTTCTCGTAAACCTTTGATCAAACTCTTATCTTCATTCGAAAACACTGTTTTTATTTGAGCATTACACAGCTAAAAATAAATACACCATCATTATGTCATCGCCAAGGAAATTAAATAAAACAATTACTCTAACGTACAGATTTCGCTTTTATACCTGTACGAAATTGTCATTCTTATTCTTGTAGCAGTACGATAAGCAGTCCTATTTTTGTATGATATGTTACTGCTGTTTTTTTTTAGACAATATATATATACATATTTGCATACATACTCACACAGGGCTTTAAATTACCTTTTTTTGATCACCACTGTGGCAATTTTGTTGTTGGGAAATATATATTTTCATGCATAAATGTGACTTTGGCATGCTAAACATACTTGATTTAGATTTTATGTTATGTCCATATGACTACTAATTTATTGCAGTTCTTGTGTGTTGTGTATGAGCTTGCTCAATGAGCATGAGCAAATGGGTTGTGGTTTCACTACAATTAGTTCTTATATATAACTTTTCAGGGCTCAATTCTAAGAATTCACCTATTTTTTCTCTGGCCACATGAAAAATAAATAAACAAATAACTAATTACTTCTCAGCAGCAAATTGTAACCAACTAAAAAAATAAAAACAACCAAAATGTATCTGTATACATTCACTTTTTAATAATCAAAACCTTTCTTTAAAAAATGTCATTTTAAAATAGAATTATTGTCATAGATCTAAATCTATCTCCTATTAAATCAATGTTATTGTAAAGGATGATAATCAAAAATTAAATAAAGCAAAAGAAAGCAGGAGAAAAATACTATGTGTGATAATGAAAGAATGATCACATGCACACAGTTAACGTTAGGCCCATTAATAATCTGTTAAAAGATTATTAATTAATATTGTTAAAGCGAAAGCGGCAACTGCTGCTGCTTACAAAAAGACAATTTTTAAAAACTTCTGAAGCTCTTGAAAGCAGCAGGACTGTGGGTGCACGAGCATCACCTTTTGTCCAGTCCATTTTAAATAAAAGCGACCGCACAAGTTGCGTTTGCAGGCTTCGTGCAAAGAAACAGGAGCGTGCAAGCTTTATAAACAATCGCACCCTTCACATCAGCCGTGCTTGCGATACTAAAGCCCTCATCACAGAGTGACGAAATTTTATAAAATAATTTATGTATTTATAAATAAGTATCAAAATGTATAATAAAATGGAAGAATATAATATAAATATATAGAAATAATAAATATAAGTATTAAAAACATAAAAACAATAATAATGAAACAAGGTGATGCATGTTTACTTAAATTTTTCCCTTTGATAAAAGGAGTAAATAAAACAGATCATGCATTTCTGCCTTCCCCCTTCCCTCCATCTTAACAAATTTGCAACCAGAAATGATAAACATTTGACCAAAACAAATCAAATAATAATAAAAAAGGTCTAAACTGATAAAGGATATAAAAGAGAGATGCTGCATGCCAATTCGCATACTATCTGTCCTAAATAGTATTTGAAAATAAAATTAGTATGTCCCAATAAGTAGTTGAAAAGAGTATGCCAAAGGTTCCCGGATGGATTAATATTCTGGTCAAAATTTTAAGTGTTGCAGCGTCCATACTCTACCTGCTGATATTGCCCACAGTACATTGCGTGTTGAATGTTAATTCGATTAGAACTACAAACGATGAAATATATAAATAAACTAAAAATATGGTGGATGCGCGAGACCAACAGTCAAGAGGCTTCAGCAAAGAGCATAGAATTACCAAGAGGCGACACTCTAGTGCGATTTGGGAAACAGCCACTAGATGGCGCGGCGGCCCTTTTGGAACGAAAACTCTAATAGAACAACAGCATATTCATAATTCTGTAAAATAAACTATTAAAAGTGCTGATGATTGTGATAGTAAGTGTTGTATTGTCGTCTTTCGGGTTGTATCTTAGCTTGAATGAGCTTTTTAAATAAATAAATAAAAAACAAAGCAGCAGCTTGCCATCGCAACAGCAATGAGATCCAATGGACAGCTGACTGCTTTCACTCCAAAATGGCGGAATCCGGGGCTGTTGCAATGGAAAGCTCTATTGAGTGTCGCCTCTTGGTGATTCTAAGCTCTTTGGCTTCAGTGTTGATGTTTTTTTGTTTGTTTTTAAACTTTCCTGGTTGCAAATACCGAATTTTCATTGCCAGTCTTAAGCCAATTGAAATAGTTTGTTTTTGGTTCAATTTTGAATTTCCCCAAACCATTGCAGAGGCCAAGGGACCAGAGCAAGTGCTCCAGCTGGGCCTCCCCTGGTCCCGGTAAAGCTGTTTATATGACTGTTATTTATAATCTAGCCAACTGGAACATATTGTAAATTGCGTTTTGTGTGTTATATTTCATCTGCAACATCAATACTGCAAAACAACAAAACTTCTATAAAGATGTGTTTGGACATTAACGTCTGACTGCATAATTATCCAAAGATCTGAGGAGATTTCTCTGCATGAAAGACTCCTGAATGGGAGATTAACCTGCTGCTGCTATTCCAGTAAGGTAGGAAATTAAATATGAAAGTAATGTGGATGATTGACAGGGCTCATAACTAAGCAACATAACGATCTGTTAATGAGGAAGTAGTATGTCCCAAAGCTTGCATACTCTTCTGTTACACACTCAAAAGTATATACTTTTCCTTCACAAAAAAAGTACATACTTTTAGGGTGTAGTATAAGTATGTGAATTGGGATGCAGTAAGAGAAACTGTACCATCCATTCAAAGGCCAAGCTGGTGCATGATGGGAGTTTTCAAAGTTAATAGTGAGCTGCTCATCATAACTGTCTTTCATGCGTAAACACAGCGAGTTGTGTAAATCTGCATTATTTGCTCATGACAGCGTTTAGATGGATATTCCTGCTTTGTGATTTTGAAGGAATGTGAAAGCAGAAAACAGCTCTGGAGTGTTGAAGTGTTGACGTGAGACTTTGATTACTGTGACGCGGGTTTGTTTTACGCCTCAAATTAGGCTGATCTGCAGTCAGATTCCTGCTGTAAACCACTCGTCTACACTGATGGGCTTGTGTGTGTGTGTGTGTGTAAACAGCAACTGTATTTTTCAGTCAGATTATTAGTATTATTGTCAGTGAACATAATTCTTTTTTTTTTTAAAGGTCGAGTTACCTACCACAAAGATTGCATGGTAACTGCTTAGAGCATCCTAGCAACTGCATCAAAGTGTCCTAGCAACATCCTAGCGACCACACAGCAACAGCCTAGCATTAATTTTTTAAGATATTAGTAGAGAAAAACACATGAGAAAAAATGTGAGATTATATTATTAATTATAATATTATGTTTTCACTTACCGGCCACTTTATTAGGTACACCTGTCTAACTGCTTGGTAACGCAAATTTCTAATCAGACAATTACATCAAACTCAATGCATTTAGGCATGTAAACATGGTCAAGATGATCTGCTGAAGTTTAAAGCGAGCATCAGAATGGGCAAGAAAGGTGATTTAAGTGAATTTGAACGTGGCATGTTTGCTGGTGCTAGACGGGCTGGTCTGAGTATTTCAGAAACTGCTGATCTACTGGGATTTTCACGCACAACCATCTCTAGGGTTTACAGAGAATGGTCTGAAAAAGAGAAAATATCCAGTGAGCGGAAGTTCTGTGGGCACAAATGCCTTGTTGATGCGAGAAGTTAGAGGAGAACGGCCAGACTGGTTTGAGCTGACAGGCAACAGTAACTCAAATAACCACAGAAGAGCATCTCTGAACACACAGCACGTCCAACCTTGAGGCGGATGGGCTACAGCAGCAGAAGACCACACCGGGTGCCACTCCTGTCAGCTAAGAACAAGAAACTGAGGCTACAATTCACACAGGTTCACAGACAATAGAAGATTGAAAAAACGTTGCCTGGTCTGATGAGTCTCAATTTTTGCTGCAACATTCGGATGGTAGGGTCAGAGTTTGGCGTCAACAACATGAAAGCATGGATCCATCCTGCCTTGTATCAATGGTTTAGGCTGCTGGTGGTGTAATGGTGTGGGGAATATTTTCTTGGCACACTTTGGGCCCAGTAGTACCAATTGAGCATCGTGTCAACGCCACAGCCTACTTGAGTATTGTTGCTGACCATGTTCATCCCTTTATGACCACAGTGTACACATCCTCTCATGGCTACATCCAGCTGGATAACGTGCCCTGTCATAAAGCGTGAATCATCTCAGACTGGTTTCTTGAACATGACAATGAGTTCGCAGTACCCAAATGGCCTCCACAGTCACCAGAACTCAATCCAATAGAGCACCTTTAGGATGTGGTGGAATGGGAGATTCGCATCATGGATGTGCAGCTGACAATTCTGCAGTACCTTGTTGAATCTATGCCACGAAGGATTAAGGCATTTCTGAAGGCAAAAGGGGGTCCAACCCGGTACTAGTAATGTGCACCTAATACAAGTGGCCAGTGAGTTATATAATTATATATTTTTATTATGTGGAATGTATAGATATCTCAGGATTGTTTTATATGTAATGTAAATGTATATAATGTGGGTTTCAAGTCAAATTTAAGACTTTTTAAGACTATTATAAATGAAATGTAAGACTTACAGGGAGCTAAACACTAATGATTTTTTCACTAAGGACTTGGACCAATAATGTACATATTTCAATATGTAATTTTTTTCCAACAAAGATTATTTTTATTACCAAATGTATTTCTGTTATAAAACTTTAAGTTTCATGCCTATTTATAAATATTACGTCCACTCCCCTTTACTCCACTGAATACTTTTTGTATAAATGGAAGATCATGTAAACGGATATGCTGCCCTGTTGTTCTCATATGGAATTGTTAGCTTTTCTTGGACAGGGGAAAATTAACACCTGTTTAAAATTATTTAAGACCTTCAACACAATATTTCAGTGATTTTAAGACTTAAAAACTCTCACATTTCAAAAACAACAAAAAAAGGTCTTAAGACCCCATGGACATCCTGATTACTTAAATCTATACATTTCAAAATGATAATATTAAGTCATATTTTTCTTTTAAAATTTAGCTAATGATTATTTTGTTCAAGAAAACAATTTTGGAGACAAAAAAGATTATAATAGAGAGAATTCAAATGTAAAACATAAATGTGTGTGTGTGTGTGTGTGTGTATATGCATAATTGTTCTCTATAATAGTTTTTTGTCAAAATTAATATTTCTTTTGCTTTTGCTTTCAGTTTTTAAGATAAGAACAATCATACTGGTAAGATAGATAATAAATATATACAAATAAGAAAATTATCTATCTATCTATCTATCTATCTATCTATCTATCTATCTATCTATCTATCTATCTATCTATCTATCTATCTATCCATCCATCCATCCATCCATCCATCCATCCATCCATCCATCCATCCATCCACTATTTAATTATTTATAATATAAAGTTATAAAGTGTATAAACATCTTTAAATTCTTTACTTAATTTTAAAATATATTTTTATGCTACCACTTTTGTTAAATATGCATATTTAGTCAATTATAATACAGTGATAACAATTCATTAGTATTTTAATTTGATATCTATCTAAAAGAGAAAAAAATCATTCATATCTGAAGTGCCGTGATGGAGAAAATACAATAACAGCCTTATTCAGCTCAAATATTTCCTTAAAGAACAAAGAAAGCTAACATACAGTGTGCATGTGTACAGATTGTGGCTTTCAATCACATCAGAGCGTCATCTAAACACACACACACACACACACACACACACACACGCACACGCACACGCACACGCACATGCACACGCACACACACACACAAACACACACACGTGTGTAATAAGACAGCAGCAGCTGGCCTGTGTGTGCTTCTATCTGTGTGTTTGATTTGGCTGTTGACGATCTGATCGATGGCATTGGAGTTGATGGGGGGAAAAAAACACACACAAAGATTTCACAAAGTTTGCTGGCGGTGACGCCGAACGAAAGCGGCATTCTTGATTTGACAGGTGCCAAAATCCATTCCGCCTCACCGTGGCCGTGATAATGACTCATTTTCAATCTGATTTATTTCTGTCCTTCGCTATCGCACCTCCTTTTTTTTTTTTGAGTTCTGCCCCTCTTGTTGATTTTTAAAAAACATTTTCCACGTTTAGATGCTTTAGTAACTTTCGGAGCAGTGGGAAAGAAGGTTTCAATGTTGATTTACAAAGGATCAGGGCCTCGGATCAGCAGTGCCTTTTTATAAAAGCTTCTCAAACACAAGGAAGTCCAAAAGTCTCCGACCAAATGGGAAATCTGGAGTTCACAAACTAATTTAGAATTTTTGGAAATAAACAGTTTAGGATTTGAGAGCTGCTGTTGCTGAGACGCAAGACAAACCAAACCCTAAACCAGTCTAAAAACTGTTCAACTTTTCATTACAGCTGCTTTGCTGATGAATAAAAGTTTACAAATAAACACTAAAAGAAGTAAATGCAACAGAAATACACTTGTTTAATGATAATAATACCATGTGCAGTTGCTAAGTAGCTGCTGAATAGTTTCAGCATTGCAAATTGCATTAGCATAATGAGTTCAGGTTAGTTATCAGGGTGTTGCTATGTGGTTAATTAATTACTCAAGGACCCAAATTAGTTTTTTTTTTGTTTTACTCTAAATTGAACATTTTAAATGCAAACTAGAAGTGTGTTTACTAGTGGTCTTAGACTTTTAGGCTCCGTTTACACTAATTCGTTTTAGTTTAAACTGTATTTTAGAACGTAAACGATCCACATCCACACTGTCTTTTTACTAAGCGCTTCTGAAAAAAACTCTGTCCACACTACACAACTGACCACACCTCACGTGACCACACACATACTCTGGCATGTGCTGCAGTGTATGCAGAAATCTGATCTCCAGGCAGACAGAGGGTGCTTTGAGCACACCTCCCCAGATGAGAGCAACGCACATTGGACAGCTCATCAAGGATCTACCACTGGATCTCATCATTGTTATAGTTATTAAACGTGATGTTTAATTCATCTAGTCTCTATCCCACGACTCTTCTGTATTTTAAATCTCTTACTTATTATTATGTGTTTTGGCTGAGCGCAAAGATAAGTTTTTAATTTATTAATATTAATTGATGTAACTGCGTACACTGATTCTACACATTTGACTGATTGCTTGCTTTTATTTCCTCATTCATTCATTCATTTTCTTTTCGGCTCAGTCCCTTTACCAATCTGAGGCTTAATGAACACAGCGTAATGAACCGTCAACTTATCCAGCATATGGATTGGATGCCCTTCCAGCTGCAACCCATAACTGGGAAACATCCATACACACTCATTCACACACATACACTACGGACAATTTAGCTTACACAATTCACCTGTACCACGTTTTTGGATTTGTGGGGGAAACCAGAGCACTGGATGAAACCCACGCCAACACATACAAATGGAGAACATGCAAACTCATTACAGAAATGCTAACTGACCCAGCCATCTGTACATCTGTTCAGAACGTCTATGCTAAATCTGCTTAAATCTACTAAAAGGGAAGTGAAAGTGAAGTACGCCACGTGACTTACTGTACATTTTTATACACACGTAGTTGATTCTCTGTTAATCCATTAGGTCAGAAGTGTGTGCTACCCTTTGTATGTTTGTTCCAGTGAGTGCAGTTTAGTAAGGTGCGTGTGACGCCGAAGATTTTATTATTTTTTTAAATTTATATTCATACTTCTCTTTAGCTGGGGAGAGATTAGTTAGCGGGTGTTTCATTTGTTTTTTTTTTTTTGATTTGGCACCGTTTATTTTCCTTCCCTCTAAAGTTTTGAATGGGGAAAAGTGTAACGGTCAATATGGCGAATGAAGCCCCGCCTACTGGTACAGGAGCCAATCAGCAATCGCTATAGACTGATGATGTCTCAAACACCCACAAACTTTTAAACCAAACTTTTAAGACCAAGTTGTGAATTACTTCATAAGAGTATGATCATGTGTAACATGGCCATAAGTGAGGTTGGTGTCGTGATCTCGTTCCTTTCGAGTGCACATGCACATTATCTTGGGCAACCTGAAAATCTGCTGATATTGTTTGATTTGGATGTTTAGAAGTGAAACTGTTATGAGACAGCTGTTGATTAATATTATTACTGTTTCCAAAATATGTAATGTAACCATACGCTTGTCAAACAGTTTTGGAGAATTTGATGTTTCCCCATTCAGACATATTGCCCGAGAGTAGTTTCAAAGATGGCCGCCGAGTGAAATGACTTACCTTAAAGGGACTTTGGTTATACTCCCAGTGTAGTAAATTTTGTTCTACAGTACATCTACATTTTAAATGTAAATTAGAAGTCTTTTTACTAGTGGTTTCACACTTTTAGGCCCTATTAAAAGACCCCCTTATATAATATCTTCTTAAACACAAAGAAATCCCAAAGTCTTTGACTAAATGGGAAATCTGGGGTTCACAATCTGATGTTGCTCAGGTGCTGCTGATTAGCTTTGGCATTGCTGTAGTTGGTTGCTAAGTGTGCTGCTATGCACTGCTAAGGTGTTCCAAACAGTTTTGATCATGTTGCTATGCGGTTCCTTGGGGATTCAAGTAGTTATCAGGGTTTTGCTATGTGGTTGTTACGAGTAATTGCTTAAAGTCTGCCTGAACCGGAAGTTTTATTTCAGTATGTTGATGTACTTCCACCTGAAACTAAATATTGAATAGGGGGCGGGGCTTTCTTTTTGGGCATCTTTCCCTAGTAGCAAACTAAAGATAATAGGGCGCGGTTAAGAATATTGTGGATACACTCCAAACATTATGCACCTTATTCTATCTCTAATCCTACCTAATACCTAAACCCAACTACTACCTTAATAACTATTAATAAGCAGCAAGTTAGGTGTTTATTGAGCTAACAAATTTGGTCAATACTGAGAATCAAAATTAAGTGTTACCAAAAAAAACTAAGTATTTGTAAAAATATGTACGCATATAGTTAGTGTGTGTAGATTTTACCTTTCTGCATGTTTCGTGGACTGTCACACATCTCACAGCGCAGCAGGAGTCCACTGTTGGAGAAAGTACACGACGAACAGTTCCACTTCTGATTGTGGCGTGGAGTCTGCAGTCCTGCAGAGAGCCTGCGGGGGGCGAACAAGGGAGACAGGGGGCTCTTCTTACCCCCGCGCCGCGACAAGGGGCTAACCTGCCGAAAGCGCTTCACCTGTGGGGAAAAGTCCTCCCCCTGGTCAGCCGTCAAATCAAAACTCGGAGTCTCCGGGGTTTGACTAGGCTCCGCCCCCGCTGGTAATTGAGGGAGAGGAGATCCATCAGAGGTTGAATCCTCAGTTCGTTTCCTTTTCTTTTCTTTGTGCACAGAGGGGGAAAAGAACGATCGGATGTCGTGCTGCTTGTCCCTTTCAAACTGCGGAGGATGGGAAGAAAAGGAGGGGAAAAGAGTGTTTTTTTGTGACACAAAAAGTGTTTGAGGTTGAGAAACTTCATCTTATGAAAGCAAAGTGATGAAGCCAAAGACACTTCTGAGAGAAAAGCACTTTGTGAGGTTCAGGTTACCACGACTGGAAGCCTAGTCATGTTTAGAGATGTTAAAAGCACCAGTTCTGTCACTAGCAATGATAAATCAATCCAAATGATTGTTAAAATACATATTTTCAATAGTGATAATAAACATTTCAGCATTAAACATTCTAATATATATATATATATATATATATATATATATATATATATATATATATATATATATATATATATATATATATATATATATATAGCTAAATCAGAATTATTAGCCCCCCTTTGATTTTTTCTTCTTTTTTAAATATTTTCCAAATGATGATTAACAGAGCAAGGACATTTTCACGGTATGTCTGATAATATTTTTTCTTCTGGAGAAAGTCGTATTTGTTTTATTTCAGCTAGAATAAAAGCCGTTTTTAATTTTTTAAAAACCATTTTAAGGTTAATATTATTAGCCCTTTTAAGCAAATTTTTTTTTGACTGTCTAATTACTCTAACCTGCCTAGTTAATGTAATTAACCTAGTTAAGCCTTTAAATGTCACTTTAAGCTGTCTTGAAAAGCATCTAGTCGAATATTATTTACTGTCATCATGGCAAAGATAAAATAAATCAGTTATTAGAAGTGAGTTATTAAAACTATTATGTTTAGAAATGTGTTGAAAAAAAATCTGCTCTTCATTAAACAGAAATCGGGGAAAAAATAAACAGGGGGGCTAATAATTCTGACTTCAACTGTATATATTAGGGGTGTGATCCTACACTGGTCTCAGGTTTCGGTTTCGATTATCATGGCATCGGTTCGGTACAATTCGATATCTTGGTGTATCCCGGTGCATTGACGATGCTTTCCATAAACAATTTGATATTTTATCTAGCAACACAATAATTCTTGTATTATTATATTTATAATATGTTGTATATTATATTTATATATTATTTGTAATACAATTTGTCCTTTAATACAATCAGTCAGATATATGTTCTGTCCCTTTAATTTTACCTGCTCAAAGAAAACACTCTTGAATGTATCAAACAAAACTAAAAGTACATGTTATCCGGCTTGCTTTTTAATCGATGTGGAGTGAGTTCTTAAACGCCTATGATTGATCACGCGCTTAACAGAAAAGGCTGCAATTGGCTCTAATGGTCAGCGCGGCTCTGAAGCTGTTCAGCAAACAGTGACACGGACACTGATGTTAAATGGCTGCGGCGATCCGCTGATCCATTTTAGACGACGCTCGTGTCTGGATCAGCAAGTAACGTTTCTGTTGTAAGGTGAGGTGATAAATCGGTGATAAATCGTTACCTCATGAACACACCAGGGGGCCACAGAGAGTGAGAGAGAGAGAGAGCTTGCACCATTCATTTTTTCCTAGCTGGGTCAAAGAACTTAGAATCACCATGAGGCGACACTCAATAGAACGTTCCATTGCAATAGCAGCGCCCAGCCACAGCCCTGTGATTCTGCCATTTTGGAGTGAAAACTATCGGCTGTCCATTGGATCTCATTGCTGTCGCGATGGCAAGCAGCTGCTTTGTTTTTTATTTATTTATTTAAAAAGCGCATTAAAGTTGAGATACAACCTGAAACACGATAATACAACACACTATCACAATCATCAGCACTTTAAATTTAATTTAAATTAAATTTGTTTATTTTACAGACTTAATGTTTATATTTTAACTATACTTATTTTCTTGGAACTGTTACTTTAAACTACTTTAATTTATTAGTTTACGCACTGGCATAATATAAATAATGCAGACATGTTAAATTAAATTAAGTAAAACTAAAAGAAATAGTCATTTAAGTTATTTTGTTAACCTTACTTTCATGTCATAAGTTAAACAGATATTATATTAACTTAGTCTTATCAACATTTTATCAATTGTTTTCTTTTCATTGAGATATAGTATTATTATTAAAATGTTGCTTTTCATTCCAAAATGGCCACTGTGTGACACTACCGGCATCTAGTGGCTGTTTTCCAAATAGCAACACAATGTCTCCTCTTGGTGATTCTATGCTCTTTGGCTGGGTTCTGATGTACTTCCCTGTCAGTGAAAGACTGTCCAGCAAACTCACAAGAAGTAAATTGTGCAAATTTATCTGCTTTTTAAGTAGTTGGACTCGCGGTCTCCTTACTCGCCATAGTAAGTTACCACCATATAAAGCATATGTGATAATGACGTCAGTACAATTATGATTATTACTGAAGCGATACCAAACTGTTCGTGTCTGCATTGAAGAAACAATTATTTTGACACCCCTTATATATATATATATACATATACACATATATATATATATATATATATATATATATATATATATATATATATATATATATATTTATATATAGATAGATAGATAGATAGATAGATAGATAGATAGATAGATAGATAGATAGATAGATAGATAGATAGATAGATAGATAGATAGATAGATAGATAGATAGATAGATAGATAGATAGATAGATAGATAGATAGATAGATAGATAGATAGATAGAGGCAGTTATGTTAAAGGCTCTGTTGTGTTATAAGATAACGGTCATATGAATATGTAGCTACATGACGCCTCAACATTTTTGGTGTCTGTTAAGTTAATATCAAAAGATATCAGAAGATTTACCCGACGTGTACTTGGGAGTTTGTTTTCCGTATCAAACTTGAGAAGTCTGAACTTAGGAAAAGATTTATATTACAATATTACAATATTATTTTCTCAGAATTGCGATACGTTGCATTTTTCTGCATAACTTTTGAGATACTTTAACTAAAATAACTACAGAACTAAAACTTGTGATGATGAAGGTGAAATGTCAGATTTTTAAAATTAAAAATAGCCAAATAAAACACTAGAACTTCTACTAGCCATTAGCCATGACTTTTTAATGCTATTTATATGAGAAAAAAAAAACACTAAAAGGTTGATCTTGAGCACTGTTTGTGCGCTGCCTCTGCACAACCACTAAAAACGCTCCTGTTTTGGTGCTTTCCACATTTCTCCCATTGTAAATGAACTAGATGTGACTGATGCATCCTGGAAAAGCCATTAGGAGAACATGTTTTCACAAAAGAGTTCACACGCATCTTTCAAAACAAAAGCGAAAAATTATAAGTAAAATATCACTGAAAATTGATTAGTAATACCTTACAGCAGTGCTTCTCAACCACGTTCCTGGAGGACCACCAGCACTGCATGTTTTGGATGTCTCCTTTATCTGTCACACCCATTACAGGTCCTTCAGTCTCTGCTAATGAGCTGATGAAATATATCAGGCGTGTTTGGTTAAGGAGACACGGAAAATGTGTAGAACTGGTGGTCCTCCAGGAACGTGGTTGAGAAACACTGCCTTACAGTACTGCATAAAAGCAAAAAGTAACTAGCAATGCATTGCTTGTCAAAACTATACAGATAATTCAAACAGAATGGTTCCAACTCTATTCATGTCTCCCATTTAATGTACAATAATAATGAAACCTTTACATACATGCGAAAAGAAAACCCCGTCCTTGTCATCCTCCGAGTCTCCTTTCAGCATCTGGTTTGGCGTCCACGCCTGGGCAAAATTCAGGAAGTCCCACTTCTCCTGGTCTCCCTCTTCAGCCTTCAGATACTCTTTCTTTCCATTCAGAGCGCTGCCGGTCACCGTTTCCTGTCCGATACCATTTGTAAGACTCTCAGCAGATAAAAGCAAATTTTCCAAACAAGTCCTTATTGTACAGTACGAAGCCTGTGGTAGATATTGTGCTCCCACTTAATTTAGTCCCAAGACATTTCATATTGATCCTTTTTAAAAGCACTCTGGCAACAAGTCAGAAAACTAAGTTCCCTAAGTAAGTTATATAAATGCATGTGAAACTTGTGCAGAGCATCTGTGGATACTGCAGCTAGGGATTTGTTTTTAATCGATGTACCTTTCTGTTGAGCATGGCCCACATGACGGTGTCAAATGTTCCTTTGGCGATGAGGTAGTGGATGTGTACGGTCGTGGTTTGCCCTATTCGATGCGCTCTGTCCTCTGCTTGTTTGATGTGTCCGGGGTTCCAGTAGAGTTCGGCAAATACCACATGAGACGCGGCTGTAAATGTCAAACCCTGAGAGCACACAAGTGGATACAATCTACTGTATGAGAGCAATATTGGCAGGTTATTGAAAATGTACGTTCATCGTGGCTGACATGTTTGAGAATATAACTCTGGGAAGAAGTTTACGAGACTGTTATGGGTGTTAAAATAAAAGGTTATGTGAATATTATTGACGGCGTGATTTGGAACGTTTGAGGTTGTGTGAAATGTTAAAAAATATTAGGTTTTATATAGTTTAAACACACACAGATCAGCTTTTCTTTTCGGTTATGGTGTATTAACAGTAGCTTATGACTAGGGCCAGGCAGAATCTGCGGACGTTTTTTGCTATTTCTGCAAAGAATTTGGTAAAAATCTGTGGATTTCTGCGGAATTATTTTGGGAGTATCATAACTAAAACCTTAATATGTGAAATAAAAAATAATATCTTTTTTAAACTTTATTTAATGTTTAAAATGCAAATCCAGTTAGATTCACTTTAATTTGAAAACAAAGCAAGTCTCTTATACAATATATCTACTAAAAGACAGAAAATATTACTGTAAAAACTGCATTGTACATAAATCAGATGAACATTTTCATATTAGTCGATAATATAACTGTAATTAATTTAAAAACTGAATGAATATAGATTTACACACATTTTCTCAAGTAAATAAACAGAATTAATGATGGGCTGAAAATCTGCGGAATTCTGCGCACGCAGATTCCATGTGGGCCTAGTTATGACATACAAATGGGATTGTTTATAATGTTAAAGGAACAGTTCACCTCATGTCATCCAATATGAAGGTGACTGGTTTTTCATCAGTAGTACATTTAAAGAAGGTTTATATTTAATTAATAGGTTTGAATTAATAAAATGCCAATTCAATGGCTATCGGAACAAAAAAATGGCTATCGGAGTCAAAAAAAGAGAAAATAATTGGATTAAAAACATGGATAAAGTAAAAATGTAGCAAAAATAGTGTTCAGTTTCTTCCACAGACGAATATACAGGTAAATTATAGACAAGACCTCAGTTATGTTGTGACAGTTTCAGAACTATGGTCATTATGGCCATGTCTCACATTTCATTTGCATCAATAATAAAACAATTTTATATACATTGAATGTTATGGGGGCAACGCAGTGGGTAACACGTTGGCCTCATAGCAAGAAGGTCGCTGATTTGAGCCTTGGCAGTATTTTAATTAGTATTAAAATTAAACTAAATATGGGCTGCTTTTGTTGCTTCAAACCTTTTTAATGGTGTTTTTGTCTTTCAAGAATGAGGTTCAGGATTCAGAATAAAAGTTGGGCAGTCAAAGCAGTCAAAATAAGAGCTCATGTATGGGACAATACTGAATATTTAACAGTGGGGGTGGGGGTGGGGGGGGGTGAGTCATTCAAACCCCTGAACCCCCCCCTGACTACAGGCCAGCAGGAGGGATGGGATGTCGTTGACATGGACGTTCTCGCGCTGAAGATTAGGAATGGGCCTAATGATGGGTTCACGCCAAACACAAAGTACTACGTCACTAGCTCTCGCTTACTCACAGGATGTTTTTCACTTCACACAGTAAAAAATGCTGAGTTCCACATAATCGATTTGTGTTGGGACAACATGAAGGAATTTAGTTAACTTACCAGTTTTTACAGATGTAAGTAGATTGAACCATAAACGATTAAGTTGCCCTAAAATAAAACGCAATAATGTGCTGTATCAGCTCATACTAAATAAATAGTTTGAATAAATAGCAAGCAATTTTTGAGTGTAAGCAAATTTGAGTTTAATTACTTGAACGTGCACAACTGATGACAACATTTGCTGCAAATGTGAGTAAAACTTTTTAAAAACAATCAAATAATAAAAGTGTCCATTTTTTGACTTATAAAACCTTTTAAATAAACTGTGCAATACACTATTTTTGAATCCATTGTTAAATTTTGCGTGTAAGAATGTGATTAATCTTAGGAAATTTAGCGTGATCAATCGCAATTTGTTTACTTAATTGTCGCGCAGCACTAGTTTTAACACAGTTGATAAGGTCAAGCAATCAGTACCTGTCCAGCTGCCTGTATACTGAGTACTGCCACACGCGTGTCTGGATCATTTTGAAAACGATGCACCAACTGGATCCTTTCTGCAGACGGAACGCTGCCATCGATGCGGATATAACCAGCCTGGAAAAGAAGTTGAATCTTTTTAATGAAGCAAAAATTACCACCTTTAAAACAAAATCCCAGCAAACTAAAAGCACAGCAAGGAGTATCTAAGCATCGCTCAGTGCTGAAAAGACGAGTTTTGCAGATCTTTGATCTTTAATGCATTGGAGTCTTAACTTGCTCTAAAAAGTGAGGCATCTTTCAAGTACATTCTGGGCATTATCATCTCCCTGCCGTCATCTGACAGCTGTAAAGCACAGGTGAAACGCTGTACAACACCTTTTCTCTCTCTCCGCCTGGCAAAACTTCAGAACTTTTTCTCACCCGTGTTAATTTTAGCTTCCCGCCGAACTTTTTTTTCGCATCTCTCGCTCGGGGTGCGAGTAGCGTGACAGGTGTGAGAGCGTCGGAGCGCGTGTGCCGCCCCGATTTCGTGCGATCACACCTGCTGGTGCGAGGCCCCTCTTCCCCCATAAGATTCATAAGAACCAATTAACGCCAGGATGGATAAAAAGGGAAAAGCTGCAAAAAAAAAAACATTCACAGTGTCTGGGATCAAACGTCTGGCCAGAGAAGCGAAACAAAGTGAGAGTGAGATGGAGGGGAAAAAAAGCGGGGGCCAAAAAAAGAAGAGGAAATTGACAAAACAAGCTCTCATTAAAACAGTGAGACATCTGTGAAGACACCGTGTCGAAACCCAGCCGCGCACTTTAGGGTGCAAAGTGTTTTCAGCGCGACGCTGTGTGAACAGGGACATAAAGAACGAATCACGGTAGAAGAATCAACAGCTTCTGATGAAATGTCTGTTAGATGTCAGAAATGGATTTGTCAAGTGATCAAAGTTTGTGATGGATTTATTAGACCTGAATCTTTGAGGGAAAAAATGATCAAGTTGTTTTGTAAATGAATCATTTAGATGGGTTTTTGGGAGTTGGTTCAAATGACTCAATGTAAAGTTCTAATCCAGATGAACACTTCAGAACTGGGAAAAACAAAACGCACTTAAATAAACGAAATACATTTAAAAGAAAAAAAAGACTTTAAATACAAATACTTTTTTGAAATTCCTGTATATATTTCCAATTTATTCTCAACTCACTGTTTCAAAGATCCAACCATTTTTACTTCATGGAAGTGATAAGGACTGATGTCAAGATGTCATGAAGCCTTTTTTTTCTTTAAATCGCAATATTTAAAATGTTTGTAATTTTGTTCATCAAAATAGTTTGGAACAACACAGTTCAGTAATTAACAAAACTGGTGTTTTTTCATGAAAAGTTTTTTCCTTTTTTACAATAACTTGAATCTAGAGGTTGATACAGTGGCCAAGAACACGTAATTGGCTGGAATTTCAAAAAAACACTAATAGCAAAGAAGGTCAAGGTGCTCCAGGATTGGCCTGCCCAGTCACCAGACATTATTAAGCATGTCTGGGCTAAGATGAATCCATTCCAGATGACTTTATCACTAAGTGATTTGAGTCATTGCAGACATTTTTTGAGTTTTTTACATTCAAATTTATTCAAAATAAAAAATCTAAAAAAATCACATGTACATAAGCATTCACAGCCTTTGCCGTGAAGCTCTAAATTAAGCTCAGGTACATTCTGTTTCCACTGATCGTTCTTGAGATGTTTCAGCAGCTTAACTGAAGTTCACCTGTGGTGAATTCGGTTGATTGGACATGATTTGAAATGGCATACACCTGTCTATATAAGGTCCCAGGGTTGAAAGTGCATGTCAAAGCACAAACCAAGCTTGAAGACAAAGGAGTTGTCTGTAGACCTCCAAGACAAGATTGTCTTGAGGCGGAAGCCACTCCCCACCTGGAATTCGCCAAAAGGCATCTGATGGACTCTCAGACCATAAGAAACTAAATTCTCTGGTATGGTGAGACTGATATTGAACTCTTTGGAGTGAATGCCAGGCATTACGTTTGGAGAACACCAGGCATCGCTCATCATCAGGCAAATACCATCTGTACCATACCCATGCTGTGGGGATGTTTTTCAGCAGCAGGAACTGGAAGATGAATGCAGCAATGTACAGAGACATCCTAAATGAAAACCTGCTTCAGAGTGCTCTTGACCTCAGACTTGGGCGACGGTTCGTCTTACAGCAGGACAATGACCCAAAGCACACTGGAAAAATATCAATGGAGTGGCTTCACAACAACTCTGTGAATGTCCCTGAGTGTCCCAGCCAGAGCCCAGACCTAAATCCTATTGAACATCTCTGGAGAGATCTGAAAATGGCTTTACAGAATGCATGTAGAATTTTGAGGAAATAAATGAATTTAATCCATTTTGGAATAAGGCTGTAACATTAAAAAATGTGGAAAAAGTGAAGCGCTATGAATACTTTCCGGATGCACCGTATATAACTGTAACAATCTTTGTTACATAGACAAATTGCACAAATTGGGTGTTTATATATGAATCAACATCTCTAGGCACTGCTTTGAGAATCATCCAAAAAAAGAGTGATTTGCACCTCTGATTAAAGTGCATAAGTTGTTAAACATTTCTCAAATTATGCTTATTAGAATAAAGAACAATGCTATGTATCTTAGAAACAACAGGCGCTATTAAATGATGATAGAATTATCATTTTGGGATGAAAGTTTAGTGCTAAACATAACTTTAAACCAAAGCTTCTTCAACACACTCGCCTGATTGACAGCGAGACTCTGACCCATTCTTTGGGCATAAGAATGAACCAGTGCCCTACTGAGGGAATGTGTTAAAGCAAAGAATGAACTCTACCCAGGGAATCAACACGCTCTCCTTCACCTCCTTTACTGCTGTCAAGCCCTTTCATTGCGTTTTTTTTCTCTCCCCCATTTCACACAAACACTTTTTTGGGCCTTATCTTTCATTCAGCTCACACACACATAAACACACACCTCTCTTTTTCCCTCTGAATGGGTCAGTGTGTGTGTGTGTTGGGACGGTGGTGTGACAGCCTTTGCTGCTGGCTGATTTAATGAACAGTGTTGAGGTGCTGACATACTTTTGCTTTCACTGGAGTCTCAGCGCAGACACACACACATCCACACACACACACACCTTGGCTTCGATGACAGCCTCAGTACACGCCTGCAGCATGCTGAGATGATGAGCGAAGACCAGAAACTTCAGCTGTTCGCTCTCCAACATCATCTTTATATAGTCCTTCACCGCTCCGGCCTGAGACAGAAATAAAATTCACATCATTATACAACCTGGAAATGCTGTTTAGGAACTCAAATTATTATGAAATGACAAGAATTATAGCACGGATACTTTGAGAGTGAGCCTCATTGAAAATAAAAACATGAAATGATCAGTGTTTTAACTCAAGCTATTAATCAAAGTATTTTGTTATCATGTTTAACAGAAGATGGACACTAAACTGGGTTGGTTTTCAGTGTAACAAATGTTTTTGTATCCAAAAAAAAAAATCAGGCATATTTAGCACAAGAATCATTTGATGACATAATAAATGACTATATTGTCTGCTTAATGACTAAACGTCATCAATGCTAAATGATATAAAGTCTGCTAAATGACTAAATGTCAATGTAATGTATATTTAAGCTTGAAGGCGTAGAGCTAAGGGGAAGGGGTAGGTACCCCTTCAAATGGAGATTTTTTAGGACCACAATCGAAACCAAGGGGTAAGAAAATTTCCCAGAATACACCAGCCACAACGGTAGGATAGCTGCACCCCGAACTAAGGAGATCCACATATTAGTATTTTTTTTGTCATTATTACGAATTTTTACAACAAACAAGCATATGTTTTAATATATTCATAAACGCGTTTGTGTTTTACCGTCATGCTTTAAAAAAATTATCAATAAAATGAAAACCACTAAATTTCGCGATCTATAATCCATAATAATAACTCCTGTATGGCAATCCCACAACATTCTGTCACTCGATGACACCCGAATCCCCTGCCAGAAAAGTCTAGTAGCTGGGAATGAGCTTTATACAGTGTCTGCTATAATGTTAATGTTGTTTTTTGTGTGTTTACATAGAGGAATATGGCCACTGTGTAAATGTGCAGTACAGTTACGATATTATTGTTGCATTATATCGTTATAATAACATAATATATGCCTTCAGTGATTTCCTGAAGATAAACAACAAAAAATAACGCAACTGGAATAACTACAGCAGCCGCGAACATCAATCTCATATGAAGCAGGAGATCACGATGGTGTGTGCAGGTGCTGTAGGGGTGTCTCATTTCTTAGAGGTAAATTTTGAAGCCCTTGCCCTTCACACTCGGTTTTAAGGGACAAGGGGAAGGGGTAGGGTAGAAAAATAGAATTAAGATTGAAGTCTTTGACTACCAGCAACTGTTTGATTGACTAAATATAAATTTACCTTTTTATTTACAACACATTGTTTACCTTAAGTGGCCATGAGCTTTTTTTATATAAACTGAAATAATATCAGGAAGAATGTCTTACAATCAGATTAAATCAACAAAATTCATCCTGACACAACAAAGATGGCAAAGAAAAAAACATAGTTAGCGTTTTGATGAATGTACTGTTTATTTATAAATTGACTGCTTAACAAGGCGTTGGAGGTGGCACGAACGTGAAATGAATAATAAAAATGTCATGAGATTTTAAACTAAAACTGCCAGTAGGCGGAGTCAAGTTAAGCCAAGTGAATGATTCTTTTAATTAAGTTGTTTAACATCTGATTCATTCATAAATGTCTTTCTGAATGGACGACTGAATCATTGTCTCATTTCAAAGCTCAAGATTCATTCATAAACAAAACATCAAAAAATGCATCACATCATTTGTGTTCTGACTTTAGGAATAAAAATAATGGTTAATTTCAGAAACAGGGAACCTAGATTCTGCTGTAACTTGGATATTAACGTCAAAACTTGGGTCGCTAAAGTAAATGTTAGCAACTGTTAGCCCTGTTAACTGTGTTTTACAGTGAATATACAACAGCTTAAGTTACACTCACGTCAAGCCACCTAAACTGTTCTGAAATGCAGTTATTCACGGCATGTACAGCATATATATATTTATTAAAAATATAATATATTAAACAACTAATTATCATACCTTCTATTCTCTTCTTTTTAAAGAATGCAAAAAGTTGCGTCTGAACTGCTCTCTTAGACTATTTGAAAATTGTGCAAAATGACGCAATGAACTGTATTGCGATTGTGCGTGGTGCCTTATAACAATACTGAGTTCAGATTGGTCAATCGTCGTTGTTTATAAGTCATATATTACCATAAATAAAAAAATTTAAATGATAAGTTTTACATTACACACACTGTTGTTAATCTAAAGGGGATGGTGGTTTTATAAAAAGGATGCTTTTTGTCATTTTTTTGCCCCCCTCAATTCGAGACATCGCTGTTGCATTTCACTGCAACACACCGTTCTCACTACGTTACTTGTAACTTCCCTTTTACCATATTTAAAACCGTTTTCTTGACTATTTAATCCCAAAGCACCTCAAATCCTGCATTCCCCTCACTAAAATAACACCAAACCCCAAAAACTGAGAGATGAACTCGTCAGCTGACGCCCGTTACGCTTAGCGTAGTTGTTAAACGAACAGCATATCAAGTCATTTGCCGGAAGCCAGTCCTCGTTTTTTTTTTCCTCGAGTTTCAAAGCTGCGCTCTGGTTTCTCATTACTGAAGAGTTTTGCCTTTTTAATATCGCCTAATTGGCGCCCAAAACTGTCTGTGAAGGAGCGCAAAAGCTTTTTTTAACAGCCTCAAGTGTACGTGGTGTGTGTGTATGTGTGGCTCCGCTTCACTCATTTTCACTTGGCAAAAACAGCGATTTCAAGAAGTGACACCATTCCTGACACCGCACATTTCTGCCCTGAGAGAGAGGAGAGAGGAGAGGATATCATCTCAGCGGCAAACAATAAATGAAAGAGCGAGGAGGACAAGAGCAGCAGGGACCAGAACACACGGGTTTGACAAATTAAAAAAAAAACACACACACACACTCTCACACGCGCTGGAAAGCTTCATTGGAGCCACACGCTGTGCTCAGGAGGACGATATAAAGTGGTTGTAGTTGGAGAAAAAGGCGCGCACACAACTCCTGAAGTAATGAAGACGCTTTGGTGGAGTTTTTTATTTATTTTTTAACGACGAAGCTAGCTATGCGAGCGATTAATCGAACTTTTCAGCCCACGAGCCCTAAAATAACAACGCCATGACGCCAAACACCCACTATCCTCGGAGGTGGTTATAAATATAAAAATGACACAAAACTGCAAACAAACACCAATTGGCTTATATAAGCAAGCGAAAAATGTAACCGACTAAACTAGGGCTGCACAATGTATCGCAAAATTATCGTTATCGTGATAATAGTATGTGCGTATGGCAGACATGTGTGATGAATGACATTTATTTAATTAATTGGTTGTTTATCTGAATCTGACCAATCAGATGGGGCTGTATTATCTTTATTCCTGCCGCCTGAGTAATTGCTGTAATGCTATTGCAGGGCTCGACGATAAGGACTGGTTGATGGCCTGAGGCTAGCGTGCGAGATGCACGGGACAGCTGACAGGATGGTTAGTGGCCCGATCATGCCAGTGCTGCCTTGTCACTAAAGTTTAATTTGGCTGCGACTGTTTGTCAATTGCGTGCAATAGGGTTGAGTCGATAGACGATGCCATCGACCATCGCCGATGGCCGATAGAAAACATGGTGCTAAGCCGGCATTGCCATCCTCTGCCCCGCCCCCGTCGCAAACCCGCTCTTGAAAAATTCACACTTAGGCCCCGTTTACACTAACACGTCTTCGTTCTAAAATGCCAAAATGATCCACATCAAACACTGTGTTTTACCTAGCATTTCTGTCATGCACTCGTCTGAGCTCCAGAGAGCAGTGCACATCGGACAGTTTATCAAGGATGTACCGATGGATCCTGTCTCACTATAGTTGTTAAACGTGATATTTAGTTAATCTTGTCTCTATCTAATCACTCTTCGGTCTTTTGAATCTATCAGGTAACGTGTCACAGTACACTGCTTCAACCTTTCACTTTCACACTTGTACTTCGTAATTTTAGTGAAAACCTCAGATACTGTTGGTTGTGCAACTTTTTTACCGACCAAGTTTGTCGATGGCATTATATCGACACAGATCACAGTGGAGTCCCGTGGAAAAAAAGTGATTGACAGGCGGTAATATGTGTGTAACTTATCTTTATTTATTTATGATTTGGTTATGGGTAAAACAAAGACCATGCGGGTCAGGTAGTTGAAACATTAGGCTATAAATAATGAATTAGTTATGAAATAATAAAATATTCATAAATAATTAATTTACCTCCGCCTATGACGACGATGCTATCGTCCATCGCGATGTTTCACATTAGACATCGTACGATGCCAAATTGGTCGACATCGTCCAACCCTAGCGTGCAAATACAGTCTTGGGGTGCTTTCACACCTAGACGTTTGTTTCGGAACCTGTCTTATTTGCCCCGGTTGGCTTGGCATATGTGAATCCTGCATACGTGCATGGATCCACGCCAAATCAATCGGACCGAGATCTCCAGAATGAGGTGGTCTCGGCTCGATTGAAACGAACTCTGGAGTGGATCGATTGTAGTGAGGAAACAAAACGATCCGACGAACTAACGAACCAGGCTATATAACTGTGTACTATGGATATGTAATAGCCATATACTTACATAAACGGCTATACCGTATGACGAGAGAAATATGAGTAGGGCAGGATGTCATTCCTACCGGCAAATGTGTGGGTCAGTAGAAAAAATCCTTAGCGTTGAACCTTTTATTGGCTGGAGCAGCTCTAAGGTGAACCCAAATAAGTTTTCACTCATTCATAGTGTTGTAAAGACTATGGCTGCGTCTGAAATTGCCTACTACTCAGTAGGTACTGCATTTGAATTTAATTGTACAACTCGACGATTAGAAAAGTACGTTCTATACAGTATAAATCTGAGCAGTATGAATGGAACTCGGACGTTCTAAATCTGTAATTTTGTCATGATCATGTGACCTACCCACATCAGTTGCGTCGCTTCACTCCCATTGATGAATTATCTTGTGGTGCATTATGGGATAGCATAGCATCCATCTGATGCGCACTTCAGAATTTCACCTGAAAGAGTAGGTCATCTGAGTACTTCTCGCATACTATTTTTTAATTTTGTGGCTGCGTCTGAAACCGCCTACTATTCAGTAGCTACTTCATTTAAATTTAAGTGTACTACTCCACCATTAGCAAAGTATGTTCTATACAGTATGAATCTGAGCAGTATGAATGGAACTCAGACGTACTACAGCCACCATTTTGTCATGATCATGTGACCTAGCCACGTCAGTTGCGTTGTTTCACTCTCATTGATGAATTATCTCATGGTGCATTATGGGATAGCGTAGCGTCCATCTGATGCGCACTTCAGAATCTCGCCGGAAGTAGTAGGTCATCAGAGTACTTCTTGCATACTGATTTTCGAATTCTTTGAATTCGGACATACTACTTAGCTCGCATACTGATTTTACGGACTATATAGTGTGGAAGTTTGCGATTTCAGATTTTAAGATACGTGTTTTTTTTAAAGGAAAATTTTGTATTGTAAGAAATATCGCAATAGCGCATTTTTCCACTATCGTCCAGCCATACTAACAACCATAGAATGTTTAAAGTAATTTATTCTTTTGATTAATTTCAACATTACCTATTGAGATGGGTGGCCTCAATGTTTGGAGTACCATTATTGCTGTAATTTTGGAGTAATTTTGAAAACCTCCACACATTTTATTTTATTTTTATATTTATTTATTACTGCATTTTATATTTTCTTTATATTTATTTATTACTGCATTTTATATTTTCTTTATATTTATTTAATATTACTGCATTTTATATTTTTTATATTTATTTATTTATTACTGCATTTTATATTTTCTTTATATTTATTTATTACTGCATTTTATATATTTTTATATTTATTTATTTATTACTGCATTTTATATTTTCTTTATATTTATTTAATATTACTGCATTTTATATATTTTTATATTTAATTATTTATTACTGCATTTTATATATTTTTATATTTATTTATGTATTACTGCATTTCATATATTTTTATATTTATTACTGCATTTTATTGTATTTTTTATATTTATTTATTTATTACTGCATTTTATATTTTCTTTATATTTATTTATTACTGCATTTTATATATTTTTATATTTAATTATTTATTACTGCATTTTATATTTTCTTTATATTTATGTATTACTGCATTTTATATATTTTTATACTTATTACTGCATTTTATTTTATTTTTTATATTTATTTACTTATTACTGCATTTTATTAAATTTTTTGTATTTATTTATTTATTTATTTATTCCTGCATTAAATTTTATTTTTTATATTTATTTATTTATTACTGCATTTTATTTTATTTTTTGTATTTATTTATTTATTTATTACTGCATTTTATAATTTTTTTATATTTATTTATTACTGCAGTTTTTTGTATTTATTTATTGCTGCATTTTATTTTTTTATATTTATTTATTTATTACTGCATTTTATTTTATTTTTTGTATTTATTTGTTTTTTACTGCATTTTATATATTTTTATATTTATTTATTACTGCATTTTATTTTTTTACAGATATTTATGAACTTATTTATTGCTTCATTTTTGCATATTTGGTCCTCCATATCACAATTCAATGAATCAAGTAAAATCTAAAGTCTAGAAAACTACTGTTTTAATATAAACAATGAACTATCTGGGAAATATAAGTAAATGAGCATCCCTAGCCTGAACAGTGACGTCGAAATGATGCAAAAAAAAAGCCCAAATAAATCACACAAAGCTCCAGCGGGTCTCGTCTGGGGCTCATAAAAACACCTTGTTAAGTCCGGGAAACGGCGAGATCTGCAGGAAAAGATGTGGGGCGATCAGAAAGGTCAGCATTAAGGTCGTCTCGGCGCTGGTCCGGCCCCCCTGGAGATGGTTCCCATGGCAATGCCGTTGTGTTTGATGTGGAGAACAGAAGGGCCGGTTGGCATGGTGGTCGTTAGCGGCGACATCACGCTGTCCCTCATCGTTAGAGAGAGGCAAGAGCGCCGCAGATGCCCGTTACTCTGATGGCATTCACAGAAATGAGGGCTGGCTCGCTTATTTTTTTTTTTCATTTGCTCTGGAAATAGCAGATCAGAGGAGGATGTAGACCAGGAGGACTCGGAAACTAGTGATATTCCGCTTAGACCATTCAGATTTATGATTTTCATCTGATGAATGATTAATAAAAGATATAAATAGAGAACAGATTTTAGGGGTTGTCATATTGGAAACACCCAGAACGCCCTAGAAACATATTTTAAATGGTACTAAAGCAACATCCTGCCAACCTTGGTACAGTTTTTGCATATGATGTTCTTTGTGTGTGTGTTTATGATTTTTTTTATGAATTCTTCTTCTTATTGTAAGTTTTCTCTGGATTTAAAGTTTATAGTTATGTGTTTGGTCAATGTGCCATTTGTCTTGTTCTGTAAACTACAGATAACATGTCTTCCAAACTCTTAAAAGAAAACTGTTGTTATTTAGACCATTTTTGGCATTAAATAACAAAAAAAGTGCCACTTTTGCAATTTTCTTTGAAAAGGTGTCTATATAATTTTTATGAATTCTTCTTTTTCTTGTTCTTCTTCTTCTTCTTATTATTATTATTATTATTATTAAGTTTTCATTTGTTTTTAAAATAATTTTCCTTATTTATTGGATATTTATTTATTTACTATTTCTTTACTTATTGAATATTTATTCATTTATTATTTCTTTATTTATTGGATATCTGTTTATTTATTATTTCTTTATTTGTTGGATATCTATTTATTTATTTATTATTTATTTATTTAATGGATATTTATTTATTTAATATTTCTTTGTTGGATATTTATTTAATATTTCTTTATTTAATGGATATTTATTTATTTAATATTTATTTATTTAATGGCTATTTATTTACTTAATATTTCTTTATTTATTGGATATCTGTTTATTTATTATTTCTTTATGGATATTTATTTATTTATTTAATGGATATTTATTTCTTTATTTATTGGACATTTATTTATTTCATATTTCTTTATTTATTGGATATTTATTATTTATTATTTCTTCATTTATTGGACATTTATTTATTTCATATTTCTTTATTGGATATTTATTTATTTAATATATCTTTATTTAATGGATATTTATTTATTATTTCTTTATTTACTGGATATCTGTTTATTTATTATTTCTTTATTTAATGGATATTTATTTATTTATTTATTATTTATTTAATGGATATTTATTTATTTAATATTTCTTTATTTAATGGATATTTATTTATTATTTCTTTATTTACTGGATATCTGTTTATTTATTATTTCTTTATTTAATGGATATTTATTTATTTATTTATTATTTATTTAATGGATATTTATTTATTTAATATTTCTTTATTTAATGGATATTTATTTATTATTTCTTTATTTACTGGATATCTGTTTATTTATTATTTCTTTATTTAATGGATATTTATTTATTTATTTATTATTTATTTAATGGATATTTATTTATTTAATATTTCTTTATTTAATGGATATTTATTTATTATTTCTTTATTTACTGGATATCTGTTTATTTATTATTTCTTTATTTAATGGATATTTATTTATTTATTTATTATTTATTTAATGGATATTTATTTATTTAATATTTCTTTATTTAATGGATATTTATTTATTATTTCTTTATTTATTGGATATCTGTTTATTTATTATTTCTTTATTTAATGGATATTTATTTATGTATTTAATGGATAGTTCTTTATTTAATATTTCTTTATTTAATGGATCTTTTTTCTTTATTTATTGTATATTTATTTATTTAATATTTCTTTATTTATTGTATATTTATTTATTTCATATTTCTTTATTGGATATTTATTTATTTAATATATCTTTATTTAATGGATATTTATTTATTATTTCTTTATTTACTGGATATCTGTTTATTTATTATTTCTTTATTTAATGGATATTTATTAATTTATTATTTATTTATTTAAAGGATATTTATTTATTTATTATTTCTTTATTTAATGGATATTTATTTATTTAATATTTATTTATTTAATGGATATTTATTTATTTAATATTTATTTATTTAATGGATAGTTCTTTATTTAATTTCTTTATTTAATGCATCTTTTTTATTTATTGGATAATTATTTATTTAATATTTATTTATTGGATATCTGTTTATTTATTATTTCTTTATTTAATGGATATTTATTTATGTATTTAATGGATAGTTCTTTATTTAATATTTCTTTATTTAATGGATCTTTTTTCTTTATTTATTGTATATTTATTTATTTAATATTTCTTTATTTATTGTATATTTATTTAATATCTTTATTTAATGGATATTTATTTATTTATTATTTTTTATTCAATGGATAGTTCTTTATTTAATATTTCTTTATTTATTGGATATTTTCTTACTTATTATTTCCAATTTTATTGAATATATTTATTTGGGTAAAATGTTAATACTTGTTTTACTTTTCAAAAGTCTGTTAACATTTCTTCCCAAGTTCATATAAAAAATTTTGTCTTTAGAGCATTATTTTCTGAAAAATCATAGAATTCGTCAGAAGGACCAAATAAATATAATAATAAAAAAAATTGAATAGTAATATCAATAGTAATATTACATATCTGTATCAATAGCAATATTACATATCTGTTAAGGCATTGTGTTGTCTAAAAAAAAAAAAACGCTTGAAAAGATGACACCAGGGGCTCCATTTTAACGATCTAGGAGCAAAGTCTAAAGCGCATGGTGCAAAAGCATTAAGGCAGAATCCAGTTTTGCTATTTTAAGGATTGAAAAATATGGTTTGCGCCCCGGCGCATGGACTAACAGGGTTGTGCTTATTTTCTTAATGAGTTATGGGTGTGTTTTGAGCATAACGTTCATTAAACCAATCAGAGTCTCAGCTCCTATTCCCTTTAAGAGTCAGTTGGCACATTTGCTATTTACATGGTGGACTTTTTGAGTGTAAAAACTGAATGCTTCAATAGTGAGAAAACAGTTAAACAGAGCATCTGCACTGCGAGGATAAAGAACGAGCCTCTTCCATTCAGCCTCTTTACTTTCTCTTTCTCTTCACTTTTAATCTTTACTCCTTTACTTTTGTGGATAAGGAAACAGTGTTGTACACACTCCACTGAAGACATCCATTAGCCTACATATTTAATTTCGTTTGTGAAGCACAAAGATTTGTTTCAAAACGATTTCTAAATTCAGTTGCAATTTCCAGCAAGTTATATTCAAACACACATCCTATTGCCCCATATGGTGATGCATACATCTCCAAAACCCAACACGCAGACAAATCTAAACTTGTTTTTATTAAAACATATATAGATATGCATATAATAAATAAATAAATAAATAATAATAATGATAATAATAATATACTATTGCAATTTGTCATGAATAATCTAAAAAAAGCCCCCAGAGGTAAGGAAGGCATGGAGGCAGTGGTTTTTAAATTTATGTATAAAATTTATTAATATATTTATTACATATTGTGTGTATTAAGCAGTGTGTAAGCGTTTGGACTCACATAGGCGTATAACTAACGTTTCTCAAAACAGCAACAATGCGCCTTAACACACCTCTTTATCAAACCATCAACCCATGAGTCCACAAAATGGCCCAAATGGATTTGCTATTTAAACAATGTGGCACAAAACGTGAAAATTAGGGTTGCAATGGTCTGAAAACAGCAACAAATCACATCACACACATCTTGCGACTTATTGCGCCGGTGTATGATAGAGCCCCTTGTCTTTTTTTCTTATTTTTATGTCCAAAAAATGCTTAAAATGACACTTTTACCTTTTTATTTTAATTATTAAAGAAATGTTACCATTTATTTACTGATATAACAAATCACTTTTTAATCTAACACATACGTGGTCTCTTAATTTGCCCTGTAAATCTAAATCTAGGTGGATAACATGATAATAAAAATAAAATGCAAAATAAAGATCCTAAAATCATCAGTTTATATCATCAGTAAAATAATTTCCTCATTTTACTGCCTCAGATATGCTCATGACTAGTTAAATGAGACACATTTGCTTATTTTGGCAACCGATGTGATCTAACCCAGGGGTGCTCAACCCAGTTCCTGGAGATCTACCTACCTACAGAGTTCAGCTCCAACCCTGATCAAACACAAATGAACCAATTAATTAGAACCTGAACAGCACTTGATAATTACAGGCAGGTGTGATTGTTATGGGTTGCAACTGAAATCTGCATGAAGGTAGATCTCCAGGAACAGGGTTGAGCACCCCTGATCTAACCTCTTTTCCTTTCTAAATATGCTTAGCAAATCTGAAAACTAGCGTAAATGATCATTTTGAGGCCAGCAGGAACGCAAACCTCACAATACAGCCCTTTAAAAAAGAAAAACAAGCAGAAGATCTACAGCCATTTCAGACAATTAGAAATGAGAAATCAACATCTTGAGGATTTGGCACGCACACACACACACACACACATTTTACCTTGGCAACTGCGGTCTGCTTATACATGTGTGTGATGAGACTCATCACCTCCACAAACTGATTCTCACTCTCAGAGCTCATCAGTTTCTCCCACTGCTCAAAACTAGCACTCGCTTCCTGTGAGAAAAAGAGAGAGAGCGAATTCATAAAGGGCAGCACAATTAATGATATCGTAAACTGTCCTACTTTCCCTCCGTGTTTGGCAAAAAAGCGGCGCGAAAACAGAAAATAAAGAAAAGATGAAGTGTGAAGCGGGAGAAAGTGAGCGGGAGGAAGGAGACACAATTCCCTGAAGTTGCAGAACGACTCCTTGGGTCATGTGACCTGCCCAATTATAGCGCTACAGTGACAGCAGCAGGGGAAGATGGAAACACACCGTACCGGCGCTATAAATCACATACACACACACACACATAAGCAGAGTCCTGTTCTGCCCCTAAAACAAATGCAGATCCTCTCTCCATGGGCTGCACCATCCAGAGGAGCTGCTGCTGGCAGCGTTTGGACACCAGACTGACAGGAATCCGGCAGTGAATGAAGGAGAAAGACACACACATACACACAGACAGACACACACAGCCATTATTCACAGCCCGAGTGCTTTTAGAAGATTCTATAATGTATGATGCGACACTAATAATGAGGTGAGGCAGACAGACAGAGAGATATAGAGCCTTTAGATAGGGAGATACTGTAGATTAGATATAGATGCTGTAGATAGAGAGACAGACAGAATTTTAGATAATGTTGATAGATGTGTAGATACTGTAAATGTGTGTCTGTATAGATACTGTCTATAGATATATTGTAGACAGATATACTATAGAGAGATGTATAGATGTAAATATATAGATATACAGATATATAGATACTATAGATAGATATATTGATTTAGATATATAGATACTATAGATAGGTATATAGCAGTAGCTATATATATATAGCACTCTCGCATTCAATCTGCCCAGTTGGTGGAATGAACTCCCTAACTACATCAGAACAGCAGAGTCACTTGCTGTCTTCAAGAAACAACTAAAAACTCAACTGTTTAGTCTCCACTTTCCCTCCTAATCTTAACTGCCTCTCTGGCTATACCACTAACTGTGCTCTCTCTCTCTCTCACAAAAAAAATAAATAAATAAATAAATTTTTTACTAATGCTTTGCCTCTTAGACTTTACACACCTGAAACTTGTCTATAGCACTTGTAGTGAACTGCTCTTATAGTTGTGTAAATTGCTTCCTTGTCCTCATTTGTAAGTCGCTTTGGATAAAAGCGTCTGCTAAATGACTAAATGTAAATGTAAATATATATATATATATATATACACATACATACACACACACACTATCTATACTATATATACTGTCGACAGATATATAGATACTATAGGTATACAGATTTATATCTATAGATGCTGTCAACTGATATATAGGTACTATAGATAGACATGCTGATGTAAAGATGCTATCATATATATATATATATATATATATATATATATATATATATATATATATATATATATATATATATATATATATATATATATATATACACACACACACACACAATGTAGATGTGTATATATTCGTGTGTGTATATATACTGGAGATATATAGATACTGTCAATAGATATCAGTATAATTAGCCCCTTTGTTTATTTTTTTCCCCCGATTTTGTTTAAAGGAGAGCAGATTTTTTAACACATTTCTAAACATAATAGTTTTAATAACTCATTTCTAATAACCAATTTATTTTATCTTTGCCATGATGACAGTAAATAATATTTTACTATATTTTTTAAGACACTTTTATACAGCTTAAAGTGACATTTAAAGGCTTAATTAGGTTAATTACATTGACTAGGCAGGTTAGGGTAATTTGGCAAATCATTGTATTACTATGGTTTGTTCTGTAGACTATCAAAAAAATATATAGCTTAAAGGGGCTAATAATTTTGACCTTAAAATGGTTTTTAAAAAATTTAAAACTGCTTTTATTCTAGCCAAAATAAAACAAGTCTGAAAAAAAGACTTTCTCCAGAAGAAAAAAATATTATCAGACATACTGTGAAAATTTCCCTGCTCTGTTAAATATCATTTGGGAAATATTAAAAAAAAATAAAAAATTCAAAGGGGGGGGGGGGGGGGGGGGGCAAATAATTCTGACTTCAACTGTATATATATATATATATATATATATATATACACAGATAATGTCGATAGACATAATGTAGATGAATACATAGATATTGTAGATAGATATATAAATACGATAGATGGACATGGTTATTTTCAATAGATATATAGATACAGTAGGTAGATATCTAGATACTTTAGATAGATGGATTGATAGATACTGTAAATAGATATATAGATACAGTAGGTGGATATATAGATACTGTAAACAGATATACAAATACCGTAGGTGGTATATAGATACAGAAGGTGGATATTTAGATACTGTAAATAGATATATAGATTCTGTAGGCGGATATATAGATACAGTAGGTGGATATATAGGTACTGTAAATAGATATATAGATTCTGTAGGCGGATTTATAGATACAGTAGGTTGATATAAAGATACTGTAGGTAGATCTATACGTATATACTGTAGGCGGATATATAGATACTGTAGGAGGATATATAGACACTGTAAATAGATATATAGATACTGTAGGTGGATATATAAACACTGTAAGTGGATATATAAATACTGTAAACGGTTATATAGATACTCTAGGTGGATATATAGGTACTGTAGGTGGATATATAGATCCTGTAAACCAACAAATAGATACTGTAGGTAATATATAGATACAGTAGGTGGATAAATAGATATTGTAAATAGAAATATATAGATTCTGTAGGTGGGTAAATAGATAAAGTAGGTGGATATATAAATACTGTAAATAGATATATAGATACTGTAGGTGATATATAGATATTGTAGGTGGATATATAGATACTGTAAATAGAAATATAGATACTGTAGGTGGATACATAGATACTGTAAATAGAAATACAAATACTGTAGGTGGATATATAGATATTGTAGGTGGATATATAGATACTGTAAATAGATATATAGAAACTGTCGGTGGATATATAGATATTGTAGGTGGATATTTAGATATTGTAAATAGAAATATATATTTTCTGTAGGTGGATATACAGATACTGTAGGTGATATATACAGTAGGTGGATATATAGATACTGTAAACAGGTATACAGATACTGTAGGTGAATATATAGATACTGTAAACAGGTATACAGATACTGTAGGTGGATATATAAATACTGTAGATAGATCTATGTTAATGAAATGAACTGATTTAGCAGTAGTTAATTCAGTTTATTTCACATCTACAGAAAACGAAAACAAATCACACTTCACCACACACACATCTTGTGTGTTTGTAAATCTAAATGTGTGAACTGCGGGTCAGCTAGCAAACGAGTGGTCCTGTGTATTTATGTTGTGCAAGTGTGTGTGTTTGCTCTGCTCAACAGTTCGTTAAAACACAGCTCGTTAATTTTACAAGTGATCTGGTGAGACTGGGCTTGTGGAGGAAGTTGAAGTTGAACATCTGTCCCCTGAACCCACCGACCGCCGCGAGTTTGTGTGTGTGAGCATATGTGTGTGTGTGTGTGTGCGCGTATGTGTGTGCTGACAGCAGATGATTTATGAGGTCCTACAGCAGGTGAGCTGCTCTTTGTGTTTTTGAAATCTGACACACACACACTGGAAACTTGCTGTACAAGCACTCCTGCCCACACACACTCATTACAGAGGGAGAAAGAGAGAGAGAGAGACACACACACACACACACACACACACACACACACACAATACGGCTTCATCTTCAGCCAGACTGAAGGATCCTCACCCTGGTCCACCCAAAGTTCACGCGAAAATGAAATAACGCAGGAACAAGCACCTCTGACATTTTTTTTATTTATTTTTTTTAGGCGACGCAGCAATTATAAGTCGAGCGGCGCTAAACGCGACGGCTCGGAACAGAATGTGATGATTACTAACGTCCATTTCTCTCTGAATAACAGCTCGTTCTGCTGCCAGAGGAGAGAAAAAAGAGAGAGAGAGAGCGAGAGAGAGAGAGAGAGAGAGAGAGATGTGGAAATAAAAGAGAGTGATCAGAGACAAGTGAGATGAAATGATAATTTGTGTTAATCGGATACTATTGCCTAGCAACAGGCACGGGGCGGTTATACTGGGGTAAATCACTATATTTAACTGCTTTTGTTCTGTTAGTTCAGAACAAGTGATGGAGAAAAAAATGTGAAGGAGAAAGAGAGAGTGGGAGAAGATACAGATAAAACTAGTTGGAGACTATGTTCTTGATGCCATTTATGATATTAGAAACTGTTCATCGTTCTTTGTTTTTTATGTAAACATGATCGTTTAATATTTTTATGATATTGTTACAATATATAATCTTGTTTAACTATTTCTAAAAATGTTTAGATTTTGGTTGATGTAAGATTGATCTTATTTTAGATTTAACATATTGCTAATTTAATTACTCTGAAACGAGGTGTGCGTGTGTTTAAATAACCTAATCTGATCTAATACAGATACTACAGATGGATATATACTGCAGATGCAGATATATAGATACTGTCGACATACATCTATAGATCTATATTTATATATACACAAACTTTTAAGATAGATAGATAGATACTTTAGGTATATAAATAAATACTGAAATATACATATTTAATCCAGGTGGATAAATAGATTCTAAATATATACATTTGAAGTCAGAATTATTAGCCCCCCTGAATTATTAGCCCCCTGTTTATTATTTCCCCCAATTTCTGTTTAGCGGAGAGCAGATTTTTTCAACACATTTCTAAACATAATAGTGTTAATAAATAATTTCTAATAGTCAAGACACTTCTATACAGCTTAAAGTGACATTTAAAGGCTTAACTAGGTTAATTAGGTTAACTAGGCAGGTTAGGGTAATTAGGCAAGTTATTGTATAACAAGGGTTTGTTCTGTAGACAATCGGAAAATAATTAGCTTAAAGGGGCTAATAATTTTGACCTTAAAATGGTTCATAAAAAAAATTTAAAACTGCTTTTATTCTAGCCAAAATAAAACAAATAAGACTTTCTCCAGAAGAAAAAATATTATCAGACATACTGTGAAAATTTCCTTACTGTTCCTTGTCTGTTAAATATAATTGGAAAAATATTTCAAAAAAATAAAAAAATATTAAAAGGTAGGCAAATAATTCTGACTTCAACTGTGCGTATACACACACACACACACACACACACACACACACACACACACACACACACACACACACACACACACACACACACACACACACACACACACACACAGATTTATAGATACTATAGATCAGAGAACGTTGGCCCATGGTAACCTTTGATTTGGCCCCCCATGCCATCTGAGAATGGTTTAGAGATTGTCATTTCAAATTTAATGTAACATTTTATTTGTTTGTTTTATTGTTAAACTACAAAAAAGCTATCTGAAATTAAATGTTTCAATGTAAATGGTGTAAATTAATCAGATTTAGTACAAAATGTACACATGACAGAGAGAAGACAATGCAGAGACACTGGTGAGCGAATCAGGGCAAAGGCAGATTCTGCTTGTCTAGTGTATTCAGCATTGAACTCCACTGTGTTATAAATGTGATTGTTTATGATTTTAATCGCAATAAGTTCTAATTGAGAATGTTATACTGCTTTAGGTTCATGTAATAATTCTTGTTTTTATTTTAGATCAAGGATGATTTCTAACTAATTTACATGTTAAGGTATTGTTAATTTAAATAATAAATTAAATGAAGTCAGTTTATAAATCGTTAAAAGATGTATTTAAGTGTTTCCTTCTATTTTAGACTTAAGGAACTAATTTAATTAATCTATTTAAAAAAATGATCAATATAAGTTTGTCATCATTTATTTTGCTCTATTCAAAAGGTTTTACTGTGCAAGTATAAACCTTGCCACTAGCTTAAAAAAAACAAACAAACAAAAAAACAACTACATTTACAACCTACAATAAAAATATATATACAGTGGGGGAAATAAATATTAAACACGGCACCATTTTTCTCAGAAAACACATTTCTAAAGGTGCTGTTGACTTGAAATTTTTCACCAGATACTGGTAACAGCCTAAGAAATCCATATATACAAAGAAGACAAATTTAACTGGTTTACGAATGAAGTTATGCGCAATAAAATGAAATGACACAAGAAAAAAGTATTGAACACATGAAGAAAGGAATGTGTAGAAAGGCATGGAAATCCCAGAGAGCAGCTGAAATCTCTCAGTAGTTCTTCAGCAACCCTCTGCCCTCCCTCATTGTAAATGAATATTAGCTGCTTCAGTCCAACATCTACATCAGTAGGAGGATAACGATATAAACAGAGTGGACATTTCAGCAAGGCAATGATCCCAAACACAGCCAAGGAAACTCTCAAATGCTTTCAGAGAAAGAAAATCAAGCTGTAGAATGGCCAAGCCAATCGCCTGACCTGAATCCAACTTAAAATACAAATTAGAAATCAGATTTGATAGTTGAGACCCAGGTTTGATAGTTGAGATATATATATATATATTTTTTTTTTTTTTTTTTTTTTTTTTTGTGTGTATTGCTTGGTTTTTTACCAAAATCTGGTTCAATTCCATGTCAACAGCTCATTTGGAAATATTATTCCCTGAAAAAACATGACCCCCCAAACCCCCACCCCACTGTATATCCAAAAATAATAATAAAAATGTAAAACACTATTAATAATGCAAATAATGTAAATGTAATGTGACTTTGAAACGATCTACACTGCATAAAGTGAGATAGAAATAAACATGATTAATAATAACATGTTTAACTGTGAATGTGTGGCGTCACTGTTTACCTTTGCTGCATCTTTGGGCAGGTCGAAGGGAATTCGCTGGCGTATTTTGGGTGGCAGTTGAGTGAGCACCTGATTCTTCAGTCTGCGAATCATGATCTCACTCAGACGCTTGTGTAACTCATCCAAATGAGACGCGCCGCGACAATCCCACTGCCGTCTGGCCCCGAAATACCTGCGCAAACAAAACACACACACACACACACATAATTCACAGCCATCTCATTTCATCATAATCCTCACCATAACGACACCATCTCTGTCCCAAACGTGTGTGTGAGAGACTTAATTATGAATATTTTACATGTACTGCCGCATGTATGAATGATTGACAGGACTTTGTGTGTGTGCGTGTGTTTTTTTTCTCGCTAGATTAATTTGTACTCGGAGACCCTTGTGTGAATCGCTGTCATTTCATTTCTGCGCTGTAGATTTGATGGGAAGAACAGAGGAACAAAACTCCTCTCAGATGTGTTGTGAACACTCGTCTTCATGACACAACTCATATCTGAGCTTCACATTCATGTTGCTGCTACACACACACACACACACATACGCGTAAACAAATTAGCACTGCAGCAAAACCCACTCAGCTGTCTAGATAGATAGCGTTTCAAGAAACCGGAGGTGTGTGTTACTGCTGTAAAATGTAAACTTAACAGAGAAAACAATCCCAGAATGCAACACGATCGCTTAGAAGAATGGTTCGCGCAAATAATCTGTGTGCAGAAAAATTCCTGAATTCGTCTTAATTTATTCTGCTTGTAGGAATGTTTTTGCACATATTTGTTCTGCTTTTATTTTAAAAATAAATAACTAAATCTCTGCTTTCTGCTTGAGAGCATTGCTTTACTAAACAAATGCAAATAAATTCTCTTTGCTCCCAAGAATGCTTTTGTAAACAATCTGTGTCAATAATTTTGTCTTTGTTTACAAATAAAATGACTTAATAATATGATATTTTTGCAAATAAAATCACTTATATTAAGTATATTCCTACTTCTCTGTAAAATGCTTTTTACAACTTACAACTAATACAATAATAATAATCGTAAAACTAATACATTATATAAAAACTTCGTTCAGCTCGTTAGAATGGCTTTTTGAACAATTTTCTGATTTCTGAATGACAAAATTCTGTCATTTTTAAATATTTGTCAATCTGTAGTCCTCTGCTGGCCACTTGTGTGTATATATATTTTTTTAGTATATATATATATATATACTTATATATATACTATACTTATATATATATACTATGTATATATATATATATATATATATATATATACTAAAAAAATATATATACACACAAGTGGCCAGCAGAGGACTACAGATTGACAAATATTGCTGCTGTTGGACAACATAATGTATGTTTGAGGCTTTTTAGGTGAGAATGTAGTTGTTTAGATTGCAACTATCCAGTTTATTTATAAATGCCTATTTTAAATATTCATAATTTCTGAGATTTAGCACATTGGCGGCCTTCGGCCTGTCATACTGAGCAGAGCAAAGATGGTAGATGTTCCGCCACAAGATGGTGACAGAGAACACATAATAAGTCCTAAAGGGAGAAAAACAGCATTTTTTCGGCATACGTTTCAAACTACAGCTGATCGAATCATTACAGAACAGGTAAATGGCATTTGTATGCTGTTGAGCTCTATTTATACAACAGTAATCTAGTAGTGTTTGCTTTGCTCTAGCTTTTTTGGGGGGTAATTATTGTGATATCCTGATTGCAACAGAGAAATACTGGGAAATCTCTGTAGACTGATGGCATTTCATGCCATTCAGCCCTATAATCTTAAAATGTGAGCAAAATCTCCTGTTTTGTCTTCACTTTAGACATTACGCTAGAGAATCATTCACATACTAGCTCTAAAGTGACAGAACAGTTTCTGCTGTTCTGACGTCAGCTACAGATGTAAGTGACCGGTGGAAAAAAGTGGTTCCTCATACAAAAGGAATTTTAGACTCTCCGTGTTTGATTTTCTTTTTTATATACACGATTATGCACAATTTATCATTTTTTTATTGCTTTTAACGTATTGTGAACTAACAATAACTAACACTGCATTTCAATGTGACTATAAAAACTAAAACTAAAAACTAATAACTAATAACTAAGACTAAAAACTTTAAACTAACAACTATTGTACTATCATAATTTATATCCATAATCGGGCCTGTCATTTTTTTTTTTTACGAATTAAGATATTTGCTCTCTTCATAGAGTGTCATTGTGTTTTAGGTGTCCTGAGTTCGAGTCCCAGCTCGCAGACTTTCCTGATACCAACCTCCCCAGCTCTTCATTCCAACTTCACTTGCTGTCTACATACTGTTCTATCATAATAATAAAAAACTCTAACAATTAAATCTTTAAAAAATAATAGTTTTTACTCTCTCTTGTACAAGAATGGTATCGCAAAATTTGTTTCTGTGTTGAGTTTGCATGTTCTCCCTGCGTTCGCGTGGGTTTCCTCCGGGTGCTCCGGTTTCCCCCACAATCCAAAGACATGCGGTGCAGGTGAATTGGGTAAGCTAAAATTTTCCATAGTGAATGAGTGTGTATTGATGTTTCCCAGAGATGGGTTGCAGCTGGAAGGGCATCCGCTGCGTAAAACATATGCTGGATGAGTTGGCGGTTCATTCCGCTGTGGCGACCCTGGATTAATAAAGGGACTAAGCCGAAAAGAAATTGAATGAATGAATGAATTCATTATCTATTAAGCATTAACTCTACATTAATAGGCGTTAGTAAGCAGTTTATAAATACAGCTACAAATGCTGTACTCTTGACTTACAAGCACATTTATATTGTGCTAAAGATTTTCATACTTCGTTAATGATTTATTTTTCATTACTAAATTAAGTATTGCATTATTTACAAACTACTTATTTAAGAATAGTTGATGGTATTTTAAGATCATTCAGAATGCGCAAGTAAATGACTATTAAACTATTCAATTTACCATTCATATATCTTATTAATTAGGCATATACTAATACTTCATTTGTATGTTAATAAATGCTTTATTAACTCAACTTCATCCAGTTTTGTGACCTAAAGTGAGGACCATTTATGCTTTATAAATCTATTATAAATGACAAGTAAAGGCTCAGTTATATTCTAAACAGAAAAAAAAAATCAATGAATTGATTAATTTCTATTCAGTTGAAGATAGACAAATGAAACTGTATATAGTATAACTGTATCAAATGAAAAAAAATCTTTGCAATCTTAACTAAAATAAAATTAAGGTGGTTTAAACATCGCAAAATAACATTGAAATGTTGCATCATAATATATTATTAAATTATTATATTGTTGTTGTTTTATCTAATTTTATTTAAATGTATTTATTGCTGATTGTATTTTGACACTCCTGTTATTCGGCAATGTTTAAAGTTTATAGTCATTTCATTTTTTTAGATAAGATTGCAAACATTTATTGTTTCATTTGATACCTTCAATTGTCATTTATAAGGGATTTACATAGCATAAATAGTCCTCTCTTTAGATTAGGTCACAAAACAGTATGAAGTTAAGTTAATAAAGTTAATAACAGTTGCCATTACTATATGCCTGAAAAATAAAATATATAAATGTTGATTTGAATAGTTTATTAATAGTTTATTAACTCATTCTGAATGATTCTAAAAGCCACCAACTACTCTTAAATACAAATGGTTTGTAAATAAGCACATAATAAATTTGCTTATAACTCAAGAATACAGCATTTGTATCTGTGTTTATAAACTGCTTACTAACATCTATTAATGTAGAGTTCATAATTAACAAATAACAAATTAACTATATGATAAGTGATTCATAATGTGTAGTTATTATAAGCGTTACCGATTTTTTTGTTTTGTTTAAGAAACAATTTGCACCAATTTCTTCTGCTTGTAAGACGAATTAACAAAGATATTTTTCAATATCAGTAAAGGTTACTTAATGTAAATTAAGACTAATCATATTATTATGATTATATTATGATTATGACTAATCATAAATCTTCTCAAGAAATAACTGTAGGCGTGTGATGACCATGACGATGAGCGTCTGTTAGACTAGTTGGATTGGTGTGTTCCACACGTTGCCTCTAGTCATGTTACCGTCAGATCAATTTGGCCTGAATCAGCATGTAGAATCGGCATTGGCCCTGAGTGAACGGGAGCACTCGGATTGGTTATTCAGCAGCAAATCAGAGAGCAAGAACATTTGTCAACTGACAAAACCAAGCAAACGATTCAAGTCCAGAAGGAAAACGAAGAAGCCGGCTGCAATTTTGCTTCAAATATTTGCAAACAATATGGATTATTACATTTATCAGACATGTTTGTACAAGCGAATCCCACAATGTTGAGTAACAAGTACTGTGAGATCTGTACTAAACACTGCCGATTGTATGTGTTCGTCGGAAGTTACGGTTTCCATCCTCTCACGCAGATGCAGAATATAAGCTCTCATTTCAGTCTGCTTTTGTCTGTTTGGTGTGTTCACATACAGCTTTTTGGTCCAGACAGAAACAGACGCAAGGCGACAACACAGTTAGTTTTCCTCAGTACTCCTCTACTTAAGGTCCTATGAAATTCAAGTAACTTTTTTTGATGTTAGTATCAGTATTATTAGTCTATAAGCTAGTGCGCACCAAAACTATGATAAAATACGCGTTTAGAAGATATAAAACCAATACAAACATGTAAAGCTTGTAGTTTGTCACTTCCGCCAAAATGGATCAACGATTTTATTCACGTCACCTCATACTTCAGTTTCTCATCAAATCTTCCGACCAATCAAATACTCTCTAGACATGCCCCGCCCCTTCAAGAGGCTTCTCAATGGCAGAGCGATGATAAAACAAAATGCTGTTGGCTTTTTTGTGTAAAAGGGGAGGAGCTACATTATGTCCCACCCTTTGCATGTTTTGGTTGAGATTACATCAATAAAAATGCACATTTCAAAGCACTTCACGAGACCTTTAAGTTGTCGTTTGAATGCCGTATTGTGCAGCAAAAAGAAAGGTTTTCACCTATAATGTGCGTTGCAGTATTTGTTGGCGTAGTCACTCCAGGTTCCAAACCTCCGCGGATACAAAGCATCGATTTGCATGAAAAGCTGAAAGAAAGAGCAAGTTGTCAAATCAATGCGACACACCACGTATCACACACACACACACACACACACACACACAACAAACTTTACAGCAGCAACATCCAAATGGGAACAAATAGCATTAAAAAGAGGGGACACTGTTAAAGTTCTGACCTCGGACCTGCGCAATCAGGAGTTTATTGAAAACCAGTCAGCAGAATTCTGTTTATAGCCGGCGCCGACGAATACTCTGCTGATTAAAGCTGATTAAATCAGGTATTAAGTTCATAAAATGCAAATGCACTTCCTCTAAGAGAAAGTCTCACAGTGCATATTAGTATAAACTAAACAGCGATTATCTTGATGAATTAAGAAAACAGGGTGTCTTTCATAAGTCCGGCAAGACGTTTCAGAGGAATTAGAGAAGCAGTGGAGGTTGAGACTCGTAATTACACACCAGGGTCCATCTTGAAAGGTCTTTACGTACACACTGACGCAGATTTAGTTTGCGGGATAATGTGGTGAATGTGTTTCTTAGAAGGAAAATGGCAGCTCTCTTCATGTTCCGGGAAAGTATACAGAACGATGAAGCCTTAATTATGTCCTGCATAATGTATCGGTCAATTAACTGACCATCATTAACTGGTGATACAGCAATAAAAGCTGGTAAACACGATATTTAATATAACGCAACTAAAACAGATGTTTTAAAGAGTGGATGTACTGCACAGTTTGTTTAGTGTGCTCCATTCATAAAACACAAGATAGTGTGTGAACTGTTTATTTTCCTCCTTAAAGAACAATAGTACAGAATTGCTTAAAAGAAGTTGTACAAATTATTTTAAAATTAGTATTTGCATGTAGTTGCGAGTAGTTTTAGTTCGAAAGAATATGCAAATAAATTTCCTGTTTGTAAAAATGTTTTTGTGAACAGTTTGCAGAAAAAGTTGCTAAGTTTGTAATATGGCTGTGCAATAAATTGCGAAAGTATCGTTATCGCGATTATAGTATATGCAATATGGGTATCGCAGACGTGTGATTAATTACATTTATTTAATTCTTTGGTTGTTTATCTAACTTTGATCAGTCAGATTGGGCCGTACTATCTTTATCCTAGAGGTTGAACGACTTTAGATATTTGGAAGACGATTTTTATGTTGAGTTGATGTCAACTAGTCGCTGCTGTCGTCATCAATAAAACACAAGACGCAAATGTTTTGCAACACGCCACAATTTGCGATTTATTTGCAGGAAAAATATACACATGCTGTTTGACAGGTCATAGCACGTTGCAAAAACAATGCAACATTACAAATGACTCGGCCCACACGGAATCTGTGCGTACAGTATTCCGCAGATTTTTAGCCCATCATTGATTCTATTTATTTACCTGTGTAAATGTGTGTAAATTTATATTTATTCAGTTTCAAATTAATTTCAGAAAAATCATTGACTGATTTTAAAATATTTATGTGATTTATTTACAATATAGTTTGTACAGTAATATTTTCTGTCTTTTAGTAGATATATTATATGAGAGACTTGCTTTGTTTACCAAATAAAGTGGATCTATTTGGATTTGCACTGTAAACATTAGAAGTTAAAAATGTTTAATTTTTTATTTCATATGTTAAGGTTTTAGTTGTGATACTCCCAAAATCATTCTGCATAAATCCGCAGATTTTTAACAAAATTCTGCACAGAAATAGCAAAAAATGTCATATTCCGTCTGGCCCTGCCAATGAATAATTTTAGTGCAAAACAGATGCACTGTCAACACTTTCATTTTGTTAATAATGCAACATTAGTGGCATAATTTTACTGCTAAATAAATTACTCAGACACATATTTTACCACTATGATGGTGCGAGCTAGAAAGCTGCTCAAAATCCAGCTCAAGTCAGACGTTTTTACAGTTGCTGGCTCATCTTGGTTATCAGACGTCTCCTCACTGCACATCTCCACCGCATTCTTCACTGAGTGAATGATATTTACACACGCTCACACTTCCATGGCTGCGGACTTTGCGGTTTCTGTGCGATTTATGTTTCATTTACAAAATATGTCCACGTCTACGCTTCGCAGAGGGCAACAGCCAATCACATTACTTTTCCAGGGTTGCATCAACGTGATTGGCTAGCATCTGCACTAGGGTTTTTGCATGGAGCGACCTAACTGACATCTGTCTTACGATTCAAAGTTCACTCAAAGTTCATGTGAATCTTTATAATTATCTAAAATATATCTTAAATATTAACTATTTATTAGCATTTAAAAAGTATGATCAGATTCTACATCCCTAATCATACCCAAACCTAAATATCACCATACTAACTATTAAGAAGCAGCTAATTAGTGGTTTATTGAGCTAAACGTCTTAAAGAATGGTTTATTAATAGCATGAACTGTACATTAAAATGTAAAGTGAGCAAATTTAAGCCATTGTATAGAGAAAATTGAGTAAAAACACAGCAAACCAATAACCCACACGTACAATTGCGACATTACTGCGATCCTAACCAAAGTCTACATGAAGTCATTTGCCTTGATTTGACTGGAAATGGAAATACATTTTCTGCATTTCGATGATTCCAAGCGTATAATTAAGTGACGCACTTTAACGCCACCGTCCCTTTTAATTGCCCCAGTTTAAATATAGTGTCCATTCTGATTCTTGCGCTTCTAAAACCGGTTCACATTCTGACATGGAAGCAAGATAGCACAATGTAAAAGAGAAAAGGAACAGGCTAAAGAGAGAGAGGACGGGGGTGTTTGTATGAGCCGCAAATATTACAGCACAGCTCTGGACAGAGTAATAACAGCAGAGATGAGCACTGTGCTTTTGAGACCTCTGAAAGAGAGCGCTTCCTCTCTCTCTCCCCTTCTCCTTCAGAGCCGTGGCTTGAAAAATCACTTAAAAATCCCCTCATTTTTACTCCCGCCACCCCTTGGCATTGATATTCCACCTCAGCAGAGGTCAGTGGGTTAAATAAACGCCCACGCCTTGCGTAATATAGAGGCAAACAGAACAAACCGAACAAAACCGCAGGAAATGGGATAATATTTCCAGCACCCGTGTCAATTTACCGGCTTTGAGTCGTATAAAAGGATAAACGCTGAAAACGATCTCTACTTTGATTGATTCATTCAATTTTGCCGCGAGTGGGTCATTAGACCGGAGAGATAGTTACTGTGTCACAAATTTAAAGCGGAGAAAAGGGCAAATCCTTCATGTTGACCCAAAACAAATTAATTAAGTTAACTTAAATTTTTTTTACAAATGTAAGCGGATTAAACATGAAACAATTAAGTTGTCCCAAAAAAACGTAAGAATTGTGTGTTTTTTTTTTCAAATCGTTTAAAGGTGCAGGATGTAAGTTTGTCACCCAGTGGTTGAACTACGTATTACACTCCTGGTTCAAAACACACTGCAAAGCACAGGTTGCCAGATTGACGACACCAACAGGAGCTTGCCTGACTATCGAGCCTAAAGGCTGATTTAAGCAGAGGTGGGTAGAGAATCCAAAATCTATACTCAAGTAAAAGTACAAGTACTTGGGGAAATTTTTTTACTCAATTAAAAGTACGAATCATACAAGTTACTCGGGTAAGAGTAAAAAAGTATCTGATGAAAAAATTACTCAAGTAAACTGCTACTAGTTACTTTTCATTATATATACACAGTTAAAGTCTGCCCCCTGAATTATTAGCCCCCTTTTGAATTTTTTTTTCTATTTTTAATATTTCCCAAATGATGTTTAACAGAGCAGGGAAATTTTCACAGTATGTCTGATAATATTTTTTTCTTCTGGAGAAAGTCTTATTTGCTTTATTTTGGCTAGAATAAAAGCCATTTTTAATTTTTTAAAACCCATTTTAAGGTCAAAATTATTAGCCCCTTTAAGCTATTTTTTCCCGACAGTCTATAGAACAAACCATTGTTATACAATAACTTGCCTAATTACCCTAACCTGCCTAGTTAACCTAATTCACCTAGTTAAATGTCACTTTAAGCTGTATAGAAGTGTCTTGAAAAATATCTAGTCAAATATTATTTACTGTCATCATGGCAAAGATCAAATAAATAAGTTAGTAGAGCGAGTTATTAAAACTATGATGTTTAGAGGTGTGTTAAAAAGAAATTGGGGAAATAAATAAACAGGGGGGCTTATAACTCAGGGGGGCTAAAAATTCTGACTTCAACTGTAAGTAGTTTAAACAAGCAGCACCAATAATTTGAGTGTGTGTTGCACAGGTGCTTCATGTAATATTTGTCAGTCAAATAAATGATTCCAATAACGTACATTTGGAGGGGAAACTCATCCAAACTTTTTGTTTATGATGTGATCGTACTTGCAATTTTGGGTTGACATGAGCGATGAGCGGAGGATGGGAAATATGTCAGCTAATGGCAAGATCTCCTCCTGGTTTAGCTCAAAACAAATCCGAGTATGCGTATTAGCAAATGGCTTAATAAATCAAAAGCAAATGACAAACAGATTTGAAGGATACGTACCTCCTCTGGTCTGCCCAGCGCCGGGGTGCCAGTTAGAAGGATTGCACGCTTGGCGCTCTGGATGATTGGCACCAGGATTTTACTACGGGCTGCGTTGCGGGATTTCAGGTAGTGGGATTCATCTACTAAAACCACGGCAAAACGTTGCTTGTTCAAGGCCTCCAGTAGGGGGCGTGCGTCCGTTGTGAGCAGCCCGTATCCTAGTATCGTCACTTTGCTGGTGCTGATACTCCTACAATAAACAAATAAAACAAACAAACATATTTAAATTGAGCTACCAAATTTGAACATGCATCATAGTAACGCCACTTTGCTGGTGCTGGTACTCCTACAAAAAAACAAAACAAAACTTAATTCAAATGCGCAACCAAATTCACTAAATTCATCTAAACATGTTTTTTAGCGATTCGCAAAAAGGTTTGTTTTGATCTTAACAATGGTTGCGCGAAGAATTTCATTTTAGTTGTTATAATTGAAAGCAAATTTGACATGCTTGTAAGAATAGTTTTGGTAATTTGCCGCATTATGTGTTGTATTGATTTTGCTTTAATACACAATATTTACAACCACAAAATTTGTAATAACAAGCTAAATTGAGGTTGATGTTAGGTTAGCTACTTCTAATAACGAACTTTTATGAACAAATTGCGTAAAAATAGTTTTAATTGTAGGTACGGTTTTGCGTGTGATTTGCAAAGAAATTTACTGTTCGTAAGAAGTTCTTCTTCAACAATTTCTTCTACTCTTACCAATGGTTTTGCACACAATTTTGCTCCTAAGTAAAAATTATTATTATTATTATTATTGTTATTATTAATATTCAGCACACAAATTTACTAATATTTTTCTAAATGTTTTTTTTATTTAATAGGTATCTGCCCACACATTTCTGCTCTTAAGAATGTTTTTACACAATTTTGCTCAATTTGTTTGCCCAAATCTTGATGTGACGCATTTCCAAAATCATTCTTACATTACGTGAGTTTTATTTGGCATAAAGAAATTCATTTAAATGCACAATAATTCCAATTACAGCAGCTAAAATAACCAAAGCTAAACTTTGACACAGGAAATGTTGTTTTCTGAAACGTTTCTATATTGATGTTTGCAAAATGATGTTAGCTAACATTTTACGAACATTTTGCGCAAATTTGTTGCAAGTATTGTTTTGTGAATGATATAAAAAACAAATTCACACTGTTTGTAAGAACAGATGTCAACGATTTCTTTTTTACGAAATCCACTTTGTCATTATGTTTTGCACAAATTATTATTATTATTATTATCATTATTATTAAGTGCACAAATTCACTCATATTTTTCAAAATGTTTTTTTTATAATTTTGTTATTATTAAATAAATCTGCCCACACATTTCTGCTCTTAACAATATTTTTATGCTATTTAGCTCAGTTTTTTTGCGCAAATCTTGATCTGAAATGCACAATAGTTACAACTACAATATCTAAATAACTCAACCTAAAATTTATCACAAGAAATATTCCACGTTTCCATATTGATGTTTGCGAAATTTTTTACAAACATCTTGTGCAAATTTGTTTTGCTTGCAAGTATTGTTTTGCGAATGATCTAAAAAACAAATTCACTCTGTTTGTAAGAATAGATTTGTCAATGATTTTTTATGAAATCCACTCTGTTCGAAACATTTTGTTTTTCTAAAGCTAAAATTTGACTGTTGCAAATCTGAAATTTCACAAATCTCCATGTAGAAAATGTAGATATTTCTAATAACTAACAGTTGAAAATGTATCAAAATAATTCTTATTCTGGTTGCACGGCTTAAACACCAACAACAAATTGCAAGAATGGTTTTATGGACATTTTGTGCAAATTATTATTTTTTTAAACCGTTTGCACTAAGATTTTTGGTTTTGCTCACAATTTTACTTATAAGTTGTTATGAACACACAGTTGAAGCTCATGATTGACTCATTACTTAGACTATTTATACACCTCACATTCTCATGTACATTGCTGAGTCTTGTTTTTCCCGTAAGCTTTAAAAAGCGTTTTTTCCTGTGTGTCCTGCTGTGTTTTGACCCTTTGCATTGTTTATTGTTCTGCCACCTGTCCTGACCATTTACCTGTTTCTGACTACGGTCTTTGGATTACCCTCATACTCCTGTTTGTACCTATTTGACCATTTCCTGCCTGATTATTCTTGTTAATAAACTGCACGTGGATCCTCATCTTCGTTGTCCTGACCCATATGTAACATAAGTAAATTACATTTTGCTCAAATTATTACTATTATAATTATTATTATGTGCAATTTCGCTATTTTTCAAAATGTTTTTTTATTAAAAATTATTTTTAAATGATTTGCTCATAAATTTCTGCTCCTTAAGAATGTTTTTACACCATTTCGCTCTGTTTTTTTGTGCAAATCTTGTAATGCATTTCCAAAATCATCCTTATATTACATTAGTTGTATTCGGCATAATGGAAAACATTTTTCTTACAACCGCAACAGCTAAAACTTTCCTTCCACCTTCAGTAAAAAAGGCACTGAAAATGCATCAGGCTGCTGCAGGCTTTCGGTCACGACTCTTAAACATACAAATCCGTCTCAACACAAAGCAGTGCACCCTAACACTCATTTATAATCGTTTACATTACTTGTGTTTTCACCGCGAGGTCGTAAAAGCATTTTTAGCCTCCTAGTTTCCAGTTCCAGAGCTTGTAAAGATGAGAGGAGACGATGTTTGCGCTCTATGAGCCATTAGAGTTAAAATATCATTCACGGCTCTGACAGGCCTTCATCAAGCTCGCAGGGAGAGGTTGCCATGGCGACGACTTTACAGGTCGACTCAACCCCGGGCCCGAATTCTCAGGGTAAACAGAGCAATTTGTGAGCCTCTTTTTAGAAGCATCAATAACAGGCAAAAAAGACAACATGACCCTTCTGACTGCATGGGCTGTACAATCAATCCCAGCATCCTCTGTGGAAGGGCAGCGCTCACTGTATCCTAACACACAGCTGAAGCAGTCTTCTTCCAGCTGTAAAAGTGTGAGATAATTTAGAGTTTGTTTAATATCTCTCCTGGGAGGTGATTAGATTTTGTGTGTCTACGCTGTAATTTGTATCGTGGCGTAATTTTACTTTCGGTTTATATTTCTAGAGGCTGGAAATCTGGTTTTCATAACTTTTCTAAAGCTACTTATAAAGCATGACACAAAGGAGAAGAAGATATATATATAAAAAAATTATAAATCAAGAGATTTCCTCCAAAGTTTTCCGGAGGCTTCTGCGAAGTCATACTCAGTCATAAATTTCATGAATCAATTTTGCCACTATGATTAAACTCAGACACAGTCTGAAAGAATCAATCTTTCATTTGGAGCAAAAAAAAAAGTGTTGTCGGCCACCAGTGCAGACGTGCGCTTGTATGGTCCACTGGATGCCAATGAATTATGAAGTGATGTTCCTCTTTTTGTTGTCAAAGTCTGCTAAAGCTAAACAATCGATTCCCAAGATGGCCATTCGGTGTGTCAGACATGTAGCTGAAATTCACACATCATTTACAGATGTTTATTGTTTACACTAAATGTCAGGGGTTTTGAAGATTTTTAAATATAAATACAATGCCTGAAATATAGTATCCAACGCTAGCGAGATGATGCTTCAAAAGAACTAATTAAATATTTTAAGAATATTAATAAAATACATGTGTAATAGTTCATGTGTAATAGTATAATTCATATTTTCGACTGCAGCAATAGACTTTACACATTAAATAAACATTTTAAGGTATTTTGGGCAGTGCGGTGGCGCAGTGGGTAGTGCTGTCGCCTCACAGCAAGAAGGTCGCTGGTTCAAGCCTCGGCTGGGTCAGTTGGCATTTCTGTGTGGAGTTTGAATGTTCTCCCCGTATTGGTTTCTGTGCTGCTGTTTATCCCACAGTCTAAAGACATGCGCTATAGGTGAATTGAATAAGCTGTATGGGTCGTAGTGTATGAGTGTGTGTGTGTGCATGTGAGAGTGTATGGGAGTTTCTCAGTGCTGGGTTGCAGCTGGAAGGGCATCCGCTGTGAGCTAGATAAGTTGGCGGTTCATTCCGCTGTGGCGACACCTGATAAATAAGGGACTAAGCCAAAGGAAAATGAATGAATGAATGTTAAAATTATTGTTATTATTATCGACTGCAGCAATACACTTTATATATTAAATATGTTTTAAGAAATATTTAATTTAAAGTTTAAATAATAAATATCTAATATCTATTAACTGCATATAAAGTAATTTATGAAATATATTTTTCCAAATGATAAAATTTATTATAAATTCTTTTTTAGAAAATTAAAATGCACAATACAAAGCTATTTAAAATATAATAATTTATTATAAAATATGTAGAAATAAACTAACTTTATATAACATAACTAATAGTTATAATAAAAACCTATTAGAAATTACTTTTATTACATTTAAAGTACTAAAATGCATTAAGCATAAACACATAGTATATTTAAATATATAAAATATAATCATTTATTTTATTATTTTCTTTTTAATTTTTGTGATGTACATTGTAAAACAAAATATATTTACTATGCATGTAATAGTCATTTTTATCACTTTATAATATCTACTATATACGTTACAATAAATTATCCTTTAAATATCTTTGCATACAGAGTTCAGCATATATAAGTACACCCCTCAAAAATCTCTTTTAAACTCATATTTTTAATAGTAAGCTATACAATAGTATATTTGTGCATATACATTAATCAGCTTTGAAGCCAAATCTGGAGCTTATCTATCAAAATAACTTACGATAAAATCCATAAACTAGTACACCCAAATTTATGTTACAGAAAAATATTAAATACCAATTTAAAAAAGGGGAAAAATCCTGGAAAGCAAAAAAAATAAATAAATTTAGTTGAAATTTTGTAGGTTGTACTTTTTTTGCAATATTTTGCTTGGATTTAATTGTATTATCTTTCAATTTCTAAATATGTTTGGTGACTAAAATATTATTTTAATAAATATATCTATAATAAATCTGTTTTGTTTAAATGCACCAAACTACATTGCCTGTATTCACTGAGAAATGGATCAAAATATTCAGTTACGCTGAGCACTGTATATTATTATTGTTTAACATTTTAATATTGTACTTTTACTTGATTTACTTTAGCTTAATTTAACTACTTAAACTATGTAAATACAAAATAATTCTACCATTGAAATATTTCAACACAAATTTTAAATGTAATTATTGCTTCATTTTTTACATAAAGTTCACATTAAATAATTTATATGTGAATATCATCTTCCTTAACAACTTCCAAACCAATAGTTGAATTTCTCAATGGATAAAATGGTGTGGTGCTCTGCTGAACCTAAAGCTATCGTACATTGTGTCGGTCTTGCTCTCCACCAAGTTGATGTCTCTGGGGTCGAGTTCAGGAATCCACTTCTCCAACTCCTCGATCCAAGGGTATTTCAGTGAAGATGGCACAACAATCAGCAGAGGCCATTCCTGTTTGAAGATATATGCCACAGAAATGGCCTGGATTGTCTTTCCCAATCCCATCTGACAAAGAAACACACAACAGCCTCAGAAATCTCTACACTCTAAAGCATTCAAGGTGTTTTTAACTCAATATTGGATCCAGTATGGACAAACCCGATAAAAAAATAATTAAGCCCCGCCCCTGAATACAAATTAGCCAATGGCCGTTTAGATTATGATGTGTACAAGTCTATACCTCACTTCTATAATGCACATCTTAAAAGAACCCTCTGCTTTTTTTGGAAATTGATTCATAGTTAAAAAGTATTAGCATTTTTGAATTCATTCTGGTTCTGGTAGAAGCACTTTTAGCTTAGCTTAGCTTAGCTTAGCATAAATCATTAAATCGGATTAGACCATTAGCATCTGGAAGAAAAATGACAAATAAGCTTCTCTTGTATAGTTACATTGTGTACTAAGATGGAAATTGAAAAGTTGCTATTTTCTTTTAGCTTAGCATAAATCATTGAATGGGGCTAGACCAGGGATGGGCAAACTCGATCCTGGAGGGCCGGTGTCCTGCATAGTTTTGCACCAACCCTAATCAAACACACTTGCTTGTAGCTTTCTAGTGATCTTAAAGACACTAATTAGGGTGTTCAGGTGTGTTTGATTAGTGTTGGAGCAAAACTCTGCAGGGACACCGGCCCTCGAGGATCGAGTTTGCCCATGCCTGGACTAGACCATTAGCATCTGGCACAAAAAAAACATTAAGTTTCCCTTCTGTAGTTAAATCGTCTACTAAGAAGAAGATAAACATTGAAAAGTTGCTATTTTCTTTTAGCTTAGCATATATCATTGAATCAGATAAGACTATTAGCATCTGGCACAAAAAGGACCAATAAGTTTCTCTTTTGTAGTTACTTTTTGTACCAAGATGGAAGTTGAAAAGTTGCTATTATCTTTTAGCTTAGTTCAGCATAAATCATTAAATCAGATTAGACTATTAGCATCTGGCTCAAAAATGACCAAAGAGTATCTTATCTATAAATCGTGTAGTAAGACGGAAATTGAAAAGTCGCCATTTTCTTTTATCCTAGCTTTGCATAAATCATTGAATTGGATTAGACCATTAGCATCTGGTTCAAAAATGACCAATAAGTTTCTCTTCTGTAGTTACATTGTTTCGTAAAATGGAAATTGAAAAGTTGCTATTTTCTTTTAGCTTAGCATAAAAGACAAGAGATTTTCTATTCTGTAGTTACAAAGTTTTATAAGACTCAGACGTAAATTGAAAAGTTGCTATTTTCTACACGGACAAAAAAATAAAAATCAAGGAATTTTGATGCAGCAGGGACAAATTATATTGTCTCATTGCTCATTGACAACATCCATTCTGCCAGGTTTCAGAGATATGCGTTGGCATGTAACTACGTCGTCTCATTTATTGCAAACCATTGCGATACATGCACATTTGCAAAATTTCGATAATTTCGATAATTACACAGCCCTAGTGCTTTATAAATAAATGAAACTTTAAACTTGTAATTTTGATCATTTTGTTGTCCATCTTTGTTGCCCATTCACACTAAACACAATAAAGGTAACGATAAAGCTCAAAAAATCATTCTGAACATAAAACAACAGCAGAGTTCAGACTACAACTGTAACGATAAATATCTAGGAAACTATATAATTGGGATCACTTCCGAAATGATTTTCTCACAGCTAATAAACAATAAAACACTGACAGCCAGTCAGAATCCTTTGAAATATAAAAAGTTGGCAATTTAAAGCCACATCCAACATTTTGGAGAAGCACACCACTTGATCTTAAGCCCTATTTTTAAAGATTATTTAAAGATCACGACTATCTAGAAAACAATTGGTTACATCATGAGAAATAATGCTAAAAAAATATATGGAAACCAGGCTAGCCAGGTATCCAGTTCTAGTTTCAGTTTCATTTGAAAATGCTGGGGAAAATAGGTTTTGATTGCTAGCGTTGTTTGATTAGATTAATACGTTTTAATATAAAGGTTGACTGGTCAGATGTGCTAGTAGCACAAGGACATCTGAGGGTTGTAAGGGGTGATGCTGCATGAAAAAGCATAAACTAAAAATAAACAGATTTTTATCGTTCGTCAGTGTTGACGCAAATATATTTATCGTTAAATTTATAGTTATGGTGTTTGGTGACAACGGGAGTTAAGAGTTTGCAACTTTGTTTATCTGTGTTAGCAACAGTTACCAAGGAGGGGTGGGACTTACAGATCATTGGGTCAATCCTTGGGTTCAAAATTTAGTTAAAAAAAAAAAATTCGTAAAAAAAATTCGTTAAAAATATGTAATTTTTTTTTTACTCAAAATTTACTCAAATGTATCCAAAAGTGGTTTGTCCATATTTGATGACCCAAAATTGGGTTTAAAAAAAAACAACATTTTTTTATTTAAAGTTATAAACAAAAGACAATCATATTAAAACGGAGCAACGTCTTACCTCATCCGCAATCATGCACCTGCAAGACACAAAGCAAAAACACCATTGTCATGCTGTAAACAACAAGCCTCTGCATCCCGTTTTTAATTTCTCCCCCAAAGCGACGTCCGGAGAGGCGCGTATTGATCCAGGCAATATTGTGAGAGCTGGCCTTCCTACCCAGTGCACATTGCTCAATATCATTTCCAGCTCACCTGAAGTCGACGGGCAATTTCACAGCAGACGGCATGGAAAAACTCGATGGTGAAGCCGCGCGGAGGGGTTTATTTAAAAATGCCCATTCATTCAAGACCCCAATAAACAACTAATATAGGCCTTGAATCAATCAAGCTGTTCCCCCTAAATGAAATTTACCCAGCATCCCGAGCTCAGCGTGTCGTCGTGGAGGATGTGGCTGATGCGGCTCTTAAATCAATGTAGAAAGAAAATGCGTTTAGTATAGATCCCCCATTGATAAGAGCCCAAAATGTGCACAAAATGGGATCATTTTATATACTCTCACTTTAAATTAACAGGATGTTTTTGTTAGTGTGATATTAAATCATTTTGACAATATCCCAGAAAATATTAGTATTTTATTGTTAATATATACTGACATTAAATAATTGAATGAAAATATGTTTACACTAAAACACAAACAATTCTGACTAAATGTTAAACACATGACATTAAAGAATTATATAAAAAAAATGTAATGTATTTTCAAAAATATTGTTAGTTAAATAAATAAATAAAGAAATGTCTAAATATTTAAATTGTAAAAATATAATAATATAATATTTATAAATTATTTAATTCTGAATTTATGGTATTTAATTTTAAGGGTTTCTGTATACACGTTTTTGGAGTTGGACACTAAACATATTCTGCACAAGACATTTTTTTCTCAACATTAGTATTAATAAATGACCATTTTTCACAATTCTTGTTTAGCCATCTGATTCTTTGTTAGTTTTATTAGTGTCGTTATTTTCCGTGTCCACTGCATCACTTTTGGCATATATAAATGTTTAAATATGGCTAAATATGATTATACAATGTTTAAATACTAATTTTAAATAAGTAAAATAAACTAAAATTAAATACAATAAAATCTAAATAAAATAACGTAAATTATAAATAAAATATAAACAAACAAAACAATTTCCCAGAGATGGGTTGCGGCCGGAAGGGCATCCGCTGTGTAGAACATGTGCTGGTTAAGTTGGCGGTTCATTCTACTGTGGCGGTTCATTCTACCCGGATTAATAAAGGGACTAAGCCGAAAAGAAAATTAATGAATAAATGACAAACCAAAACAAAACAAAATATAAATAAAATAAAAACAAAATAAAAAATACAACAAAATCCAACAGAGTGCAAAACAAAACGCAAAACAAAACGAAATATAAAAAAAAATAATAATAAAAAAAAAATACAACAAAATGCACCAAAACAAAACGCAAAAAAACAAAAATCAATGCAAAACAAAATGTAAGGTTAAATAAAACAAAACGCAATGCAAAACAGATGTCAACGCAAAACAAAACCCAATGCAAAACAAAATAAAATGTAAATTAAAACAATACTCAAAACAAAATGCAACACAACGCAACGCAAAACAAAATGCAACTCAAAACAAAATGCATCGTAAAACAAAATGCAATGTAAAATAAAACACAACAAGACAAAACGCCCTGCAAAGCAAAATGCAACGTAAAACAAAACGCAAAACAAAACCCTACAACGGCTGGGTTGCAGATATCTGCAGTGGTCTGGAGATCCAGCTTTGCATTGTGATCATTAGTGAACATTACATGACTTCACGATGACCACCTTTTATACACTTTTACTGCAAGATAAATGCAGTTTTTCCCAGCTGCAAATAAAAATCTGAGTCCTGCAGAAACATCTTCAAGACTCCTGCGCTTCTGGTTAGCGAAATGTCACAGTCGCCTGAATCCATTGTTCAAACAGCGGCTCTACTCATTAGAGGAGAGATGTTTCCTCTTTTTCATCTGGCTTTCTTTCTCCCCTTTTCTTTAAATAATGCCGAGAGACACTGATCTTCTGCGGATTCTTTCAGGGGGAGAAATTTAATTGCTCGCCGTTCAAGGATTTACTGGGAGCAAATGAAGCGGAGACACGCAGGGCCACAGAATGAAAGAGTCGAGCGCCTTTTTTGTTTATTTGCTCTTTTTTTTCCTGCTTTATTATTAATGTGGTGGTGACGTACGGGACGGCCGCTATAAACCTGTTCCCTTGACAGAGTTTAGCTAATGCTGAGGCCACATTTGCATACAGTAGACAAATAGTGTCTTTTTTTAAACAATAGCTCGGCAGATTGAAGGATAATGAAGAAAAGTGTAATGTAATCTTTTTTTTATCTGACCTGAATCATTTCTATTGGCAAAAATTGCCCAGATTTTTTGTATTTGTATTTATTTTTTTATAACTTAGAATTTTGAAAATACTGTGCAGATGAAAATTATGGTAAAATCCGAAAGAAAAATATACTAACATAAAATCGCTATTACTATCCATTTAATATGATATTATGATACATGTTATTATGACACAGTTAATAAAACATTCATAACATGCATATACTTAATTTAATATCATAAATAGTATCAATAATAATTTATTTATTATTAACATAGTAATAACACTGGTATAGCAATTATTACAGTACAAACTAATATAACATTTCTATTACTATCCATTTAATATGATATTGTTATTACGACACTTAATACAACATTCATAACATGCGTATACTCAATTTAATATCATAAATAGCATTAATAATAATTTATATATTTACTACTAATATAGTAATAACACTGGTATAACAATTGATAATTGTAAAACAGTAAACTATATATAAATATATAATGCTATTTATTACATATATATATATATATACATATACATACACATATACATACATATATATGTAATAAATAGCATTATATAAATAGCATTATTTATATATATATGTATATATATGTATATATATATATATATATATATATATATATATATATATATATATATATATATATATATATATATATATATATATATATATATATATATATATATATATTTCATAATAATATTTTACAGTCAAGGATGAAATTACTCATACCCCTGGAAAATTCTCACTTGGTTATATCATTCAACCAGCAACCAGAAATGACACAGGCTTCTCTCAAAAAACACAGCAAAAGTGATAAAGAAATGGTTAGCAGACAAAATAAATTACATTTGGAGTGGCCTAGCCAGACTCCTGACTTAAACCCAATTAAGAATCTGTGGAGGGAGCTAAAGATCATGACGATGGCAAGGAAACCCTCCAACCTGAAAGAGTTGGGGCTCATCTCTTAAGATGAATGAGCAAAAATACATTAATAGCAATTAAAAATGTATTTATTTACTATTAACATTGTAATAACACTGGTATAGCAATTATTACGATACAAAATAATATAAAATCGCTATTACTATCCATTTAATATAATATGATGGTACATTTGTTATTATGACACTATTAATGCAACATTCATAACATGCGTATACTCAATTTAAGATCATAAATAGCATTAATAATAATATATAATTTATTTATTTACTATTAACATAGCAATAACACTGGTATAACAATTATTACGTAAAAATGGCGTGATTTCAACAGTAAAAAAAACTGTAAAAATGCTACAGTACAAATCCGTAACCTGGTTAATGGTATGTTTCCTTAATATAAACGGTGAATAACCGTAGATTGACTTTCCCAAAATTCCCTGTATGGCACATCACTTTTTATGCTTTTTGTTGACATTACTATGGACATTTTTAGTTGTTTCCCCATCAGTTATGTAAATTAGAGATTTATTTTACATTTAATGTTGATAAACAATGTTTATTTTATGACTTTAATTTAATGCGTGTTACCATACTGGTGTTTAGTAGCTGTGTGAATGACACTGAGCACCTTCTATATACACTTTTCTGCTGGTGGGAAATGTTGTTTGTGATGAGCATTGGTTCATTATGTAACTTCCTTATCACCACCTGCATATGGGTGTGCTACTGTGTAACAAAAGATGTGTAGGTGTTGGTAATTCAAAATACAAACATATTAGCTCTATAAATTAATAAAATACAGTAGTTTACCGTAAAAATTTGAAATAAATTTTACGGTTTGTAATGTACTTTTAACAGTAAAGTACTGACAATCACAGCTGCCGTTTTTTTACCGTAAATTTTATGGATTTACTTTTTACAGTGTAGAAAAATAATATAAAATTGCAATTACTAATTATTTAATATGATATTTTGGTACATTTGTTATAACGACATTGTTAATAAAACATTCATAACATGCGTATACTCCATTTTATATCATAAATATCAATAATAATAATATATTATTTATTTACTATTTATATAGTAATAACACTGGTATAGCAATTATTAGTGTAAAATAATATGAAATTGCTATTACTATCCATTTAATATGATATTAGGATACATTTGTTATTACGACAATTAATACAACATTCATTGCATGCGTATACTTAATTTAATATTATAAATAGCATTAATAATAATTTAGAAAGCAAAATATTTAAATATTAAATAATTAGTAATACTAAAATAATACATTTGTTATATTTTAATTTTTGCAGTGAATTATTCATACCCCTTAAAAATTCTCGTTTGATTATATTTATTCAACCAGCAACCAGAAAGGCTTCTCTCAAAAAACACAGCAAAAGTGATAAAGAAATGGTTAGCAGACAAACAAAAAATTACATTTTGCAGTGGCCTAGCCAGAGTCCTGACTTAAACTCAATTAAGAACCTGTGGAGGGAGCTAAAGATCATGATGATGGCAAGGAAACCCTCCAACCTGAAAGAGCTGGAAGTCATCACTGAAGATGAATGGGCAAAAATACATTGAAGACATGCAAAAAATGTATTTAATTGTCGTTATAGCCAATAAAGGCTTTTCTATTGATTATTAGGAAGGGTATGAATAATTTTGGACATGCCACTTTTTGCGCAAATGTAAATAAAGGCTAATAATCTATTCCCCTTCACAATGATGCCTTTTGTACATCATTTTATTATCTTTTGAAATAAGCCCCTGTCATTTACAGTCAAAAAAGACTTGCTGGTTCATTAAAATAAATTAATTAAAAACCAAATAATACAAACAATGCTTCAAATATAACGAAAATATATATATACAACTTACAATTATATAACGAGGACACTCATAAAATGTCTTTGAATAAAAAGATTAGAAATCTTAAGTGTATTTCCTGGCTGATTCTACACTAAAACAGCCACTAGATATCAAGGCTAAACAGCGTTAACATCACTTTACCATCAAACAGACCAAATACTTTCAGTTCTGAAGGTAATAATGCGTAAACATGAGCTAATTCAGCCCTGTTATATTGAGTGTTGATGAGAGAATGAAGTGAGCTGTTGAATGTCCAGCAGTGACAGAGGAGCTAATAAAGATGAAGAGCAGAGAGTCTCTCTCTCTCACACACACACACACACCATCATCTTCATCATTTTACTGTCAAAAGCATGATCTACTGCCTCTGTCCTTACGATGACCTTGTGTGTGTTACTTTGCGTGTATGTTTGTGTGTTACTGAGTGAATGTTTGTGTGTGTCTGAATGTTTGTGTATATATTTGTGTGTCTGTGTGTATTTGAGAGCTTCTCTGTACATTTGTGTGTGTTTGCATGTCTCTGAGTGTGTGTGTGTGTGTGTGTGTGTCTTTATGAGTGTCTGTGTCCATGTTTGTGTGCGTGTTTGTGTCTGTTTGTGTATGTTGTGTGTCTCTCTGTGTTTGTGAGTGATATTTGTACGTGTATGTTTGTTTGTTTGTTTGTGTGTTTGTCTGTTTGTGAGTGTCTCTTTGTGCATGTTTGTTTGTGTTATGTGTCTCTGTACGTGTGTGTTTGTGCGTTTGTTAGTGTCTGTTAGTTTCTGTATCTCTGAGTGTCTGTGTGGGTCTTAATGTGTGTGTGTTTGCGTGTCTGTATGTGTGTTTGTGACTGTCTCTGTGTACACGTTTGTCTGCGTGTGTGTGGGTTTGTAAGTTGTTTTTGAGTGTCTGTTTGTGTGTGTCTGTGTGTCTCTCTATGAGTGTGTTTGTTTGCATGTTTATCACTATGTGTGTGTGTGTGTGCGTGTGTGTGTGTGTGTGTGTGTGTGTGTGCGCGTGTGTGTGTGTGTGTGTGTGTGCATGTGTTCGTGGGTGTCTGTTTGTGTGAATCTTTGTGAGTGTGTGTGTATCTGTGTGTGTGTGTCGCGCCTGCACACATTAATCACTGTTCTTTAAATAATGGTGTCCTCCAGTGACGCAGAGCTGCATCCTGAAGTGTCTTTGTCTGATTCTCCAGTCAACAACTCTGCCAACATTACTCTAGTACAGTTTTCAAATGCTACTATTCCAGCTTGTGGAGTTCATTAACTGCAAGGCTGAAAAAACATAGATAATGCAGTAGTAAACATCACATAGAAAATATTTATAATATTATATGTGTGAATGAAAGTGTATGGATGTTTCCTATAAGTGGATTGCAACTGGAAGGACATCTTCTGGAATAGTTGGTGTTTCTTTCCGCTGTGGCGAGCCCTGATGAATAATAGGGGTGTAACGGATCACGGTTGATTAATACATTTTTTACTTGTAGATTAATCCTAAATTATAACGATCACAGAGAGATCACCTCTCATGTCATTCAAATCACATTTATGAAAGAATTTAGGCTTTCCTGTAAAATATAATGATGACGGAAAAAGTTGTTGATGTTGTTATTATTTGGGAAGTGATGGGTTTCTAAGGTTATTAAAGGTGTTTTCTGCATTACCTGCATTAATGCATTCAGTGTAAGCTGCACGATTAATCATTAAAAGATCGAGATCTTAACACCCATGCAACATAAATAATAAATGATGGTGATTTACTTTTGTTTATTAATCGTTCGAATCTGTGCATTCAAATTTGAAAACATCTGAATTCAACAAAAAGATTCAGTTTTTAGTCTTTTGAGTTATGAAGTTACAAACCGTCAAATAACACAGAAGTACTGGGATAAGAGTTTATAGTTTAGATACCACTTTGTAGTTTAGTTTAAACCACTGATGTTTATGGTAACGATTAAAATCACTGTCATATGCTCAAAAATGAAAGTTGTAGGCAGCAATTATTTAACCAATAGGCGGCGACAACCAACTATCAAAGTTATACCAATGAATAATTATTCAGAAATGATGCATCTAGCAATGAAACAAAGTTTTATGAGTGGATAGCTGAATCATTTATTAAAAATGAGACTACAAATAAATATGGGTTGTACAAATTAATAATTTATAGATTGATATATTTATGCTGATAATAAGCATTATCAGCAACAGTAGTAGTAACAGTGATGTTTTCACTGAATATTTTTACTATTTACTTTTATTCAGCTGATTATTTCTTCATTTTATTTTTAATACAATTACAGGTTCTCAGTCCTGTTTGTTAAAACCAAAAGTTTCTTGCAATTGTTTTTTTAATAAATGGAAAGCAAATTAAATTTGTCATCTTCCCCTTTTTGGTTGATCCGAAAAATGGTGCAATCCATGACTAAAAAACCATGAGATTTGTAATCCGTTGCACCACTAATAAAGGGACCAAGTCGAAGGAAAATGAATATTGAGAAATATTGAGGAATACTGAGAAAGTTCACTCAAAAATGAAAATCCGGATCATCTACCCTCCTTTCAACTGTTTTAAACCTGTCCGATTGTCTTTCATCTGTTGAACACAAAAGAAAATATTTTGAAGAAAGTTGGAAAGCAGCAATCATTGACTTCCATAGTGTTTCTTACTACTATGGAAGTCAATGGTTACCAGATTCCAGCGTTCTTCAAAATATTTTTTTTTGTCGTCTTATAACATTAATGCTCTGAAATTAGCATTTTTGTTTAGTATGTAACAATTTCAACTGAAACATGAAAACCGAATAGCCCCTCCTCTTTTCCCCTTTTTACAGCCAATAGCATTTGATTTTTATCAGAGCTCTGCCAGTTAGATTGGTTGAGCTCATGCACATCAAATGAACAGCAAAAGAGAAATGTCTTGAAGTGGATGGGGCATGTCAGATACTAGAGAGCATTTGATTGGTCAGAAGATTTGAAGGTGACGTCACAAAAAATCATTAATCAATTTAGGGCAGAAATGACAAACTTTATATCTTCTAAACGCAAATTCTGGAACACATCAGCTTCTAGATATCCTTAAGACCAACATACTGATATTAACATCTAAAAAAACTACTTTTTTTGATTTCATGGGGACTTTAAAGCTAAAGACACAAACAAAAAAAGTCAAATATAAAAAAATGTGCCTTTCTGCACATTCTAATAATAATAATAATACATAGTACTTTATATACACTCCCCAGCCACTTGTATTAGGTGCACATTACTAGTACCGGGTTGGACCCCTTTTTGCCTTCAGAACTGCCTTAATCCTCCGTGGCATAGATTCAACAAGGTACTGGAAATATTCCTCAGAGATTTTGGTCCATATTGACATGATAGCATCACACAGTTGATGCAGATTTGTCGGCTGCACATCCATGATGCGAATCTCCTGTTCAACCACATCCCAAAGGTGCTCTATTGGATTGATATCTGGTGACTGTGGAGGCCAGTTGAGTACAGTGAACTCATTGTCACGTTCAGGTAGGCTGTGGCATTGACACGATGCTCAATTGGTGCTAATGGGCTCAAAGTGTGCCAAGTAAATATCCCCCACACCATTACACCACCACCCCCACCACCAGCCTGAACCATTGATCCAAGGCAAGATGGATCCATGCTTTCATGTTGTTGATGCTAAATTCTACCATCCGAATGTCGCAGCAGAAATGGAGACTCATCAGACCAGGCAACGTTTTTTCAATCTTATATTCTCCAATTTTGGTGAGCCTGTGCGAATTGTAGCTTCAGTTTCCTGTTCTTAGCTGACAGTGGTGGCACCCTTTGTGGTCTTCTGCTGCTGTAGTCCATCAGCCTCATGGTTGGATGTGATGTGCGTTCAGGGATGCTCTTTTGCATACCTCAGTTGTAACGAGGTTATTTAAATTACTGTTGCCATTCTATCAGCTCAAACCAGTCTGGCCGTTCTCCTCTGACCTCTGGCATCAACAAGGCATTTGTGCCCACAGAACTGCCGCTCACTGGATATTTTCTCTTTTTCAGACCATTCTCTGTAAACCCTTGAGATGGTTGTGCGTGAAAATCCCAGTAGATCAGCAGTTTCTGAAATACTCAGACGAGCCCGTCTGGCACTAACAACCATACCATGTTCAAAGTCACTTAAATCACCTTTCTTACCCCTTCTGATGCTCGCTTTGAACTGCAGAAGTTTGTCTTAACAATGTCAACATGCCCAAATGCATTAAGCTGCTGCCATGTGATTGGCTGATTAGAAATTTGCGTTAACGAGCAGTTGGACAGGTGTTCCTAATAAAGTGGCCGGTGAGTGTATAATAATAATAATAATAATAATAATAATAATAGTTTATGTAATTCAATAATACAAAGACATTTAAAAACTACAGTCCAAAAAACATGATGTTTTTTTTTTTGCCTCATTGCCCTGAACATGAAGGCCACTGACAGACCAATCCAAGATGACTTAATTTGCACTAATTCGCTTTGTTATTTCTCTTTCGTTACAGGCGTTATATTGAATAATCTCTTAATCTCCCCTCCGTGCCTTCATTTGCAGCTCTGATGCAATTATAAGTGGCTGTACAGTATCCTTTCTTCACAGCTTTCCATCTCGGATCAATAGCTATCGATTGGCTCTCGGCCGCGCCGCTCAATACGGAGACAGATATAGTTTAGCTCCTGTGTGTCACATGGTGGCCGCTCGCTAGCCGTTTGATTGGTGGTCCAGAGTTCAGGGCTCATTAAACCGCAGTAATTGTGTCAGCACGGCGTATGCTAATCCGCCCTCATGTAGCATTATATCATCTCATATGATGAATTAGCTTTGGTCACAGTCCATACGCGGGTGCATTATGGCTTTATTAGCATCTTTAATGTAGCATGAGGGTGGTTTGCTAGCTGTTCTGGAGTACCGAGAGCAAAATCAACATCATGCTAGATGGTGCTAGCCGAAGCTGTTGTCTTGAAACTTTTGTACAGACTGTAGCTGTAGAGCTAGTCTTTCTTCTATTTCTAAGTAATGCACACTTAATTTAAACCAATAAACCTGTTGTAAAACTTAGTATTAGCATGCAATGTAATACAATGAGCTTTTTATATGCAAAAGCTAGTCATGAAACTTGTTGCTATGTTTAACTGGCAGAGTTGGGTGTAACTCGTTCCACAGTAACTGTATTACTGTGTATTACAGTAACTATATTACTGCATTACTGTATTCTCATTACATTTTTGAGGAACGCAGTAATGTAACGAATTACATTTTAAATTTGCGTAATTTGATTACAGCTAGCTAAGTCAATGTAATTGCGTTACTTACAAATATAGCTTTTAGAAGAAAAAAATGCTTCTTTTAAATAACGTTTTCAGCTGCAACGTCAGTTAATAAGAGCATTCGCTTTTAAACTGCCGAAGAACGCAAGCTAAAATAGCTGCTGACAAGAGTGGTTGCTTCAAGTGGAAATCAAAAGCATTCTATAGCTGTGTCTCGTTTCAGAGGCGGCATCCACCGAAGGATGCAAACTTAAAAAGTGAGTCCTTCGAAGTCCACACAGGCTGAACTGAGCATTTTGAAATGAGACGATCTAGCCAACAGAGGACAAATCTCGTCATTAGGCAACCATAACAGCTGCTGTTAAAAAGCGCTAATAAATTTGTAATGAGGCAAAACAAGGTATACAGAAGCTGGAAATATATTTCGTTTGATGCATTCATGCACACATAAACATGTAAACTGTCTATAAAAAAAATCACTCTTTCATAAGACTTGTCATATTCTTTTTGTTTATTAACATGTGTTTAAATTTCCACGTAAAATAAACGTAATTACATTTAAACCGGAGTTTTCTTTTAAAAGCATCCTGCCGTTCTAAGCGCGCAACGAATCTTGGGACGTTCGAAGCCGCGAATGATCCACCGGTTGTGTCCTTTATTACTTGGGAAACGAAGGACGCATTTGGAGGCTGCGTTTTAAGGAGCCTTCGAATTTTTTTGAAATGAGACTTTGTCACGCCATGATGACGCAGTGCAATTCGAATGCATCCTTCGGAGGATGCTGCCTCTGAAATGAGACACAGCTTGTGACAATACTCGTTGCCAAGGAGGAAACTAGCACTTAAAAACACGGCGGTCCAACTCACCCTAAACAGGCTAAATTGAATTTTTGTGCAGGATCGGGAGTGAAGGTATCTTCTGAACGTGAAGAGAAGCATAGCTGCTTATAAGGCCATTCACATATGGCGTCTTTTGTGTGCTCAAGTTTATTTCCAATGGAGGCGTGCAGCTTGCGCACACATATTCGGAGCGCATATTGCACGTGCTCGCATTCTCCATGTGCACCAGTTGAAAACCGCGAGTCACGTGACAATAACTGACCAATCAGCTTCATGCTTTATATGAAAAATACACAAATGCTACTGTGTGGTTGCTAGCGTATTTTGGATGATTGCTAGGCTATTGTTTGGGTGAATTATAGGTACTTATTTTAAAAATACAATATATGAATAATTTAAATGTTAAAAAAGCCTAATTAAAAATGTACAACAGGATTTTATGACTAAAGTACAAGTAAAACTGTGGTAAAGCTTAGCATTTAGCCAACAGTGCAAACAGAAACTGAACTGAACTTTATGTAACATCAGCATTATGCTTCAGTATGTGGCTGCTACAGTTTTTTCAGCAAATGCCTTTCATGCCCAATTATTAGAATGAAAAACCACCACAAGTAAGCGTTAAAAATGTTTTTGCAAATTAAGTGTTTTTTAATTGACATTTGGCATTTCCATCAGTCGCTTACGTGGTTGCTAGGTATTTGTTTTGAACCTATTAATGGTATACTTTTCTTAGCTTTTATGAATACACTGTAAAAAACATCAAGCAGCTTCAACTAGTTCCTAGTTTTCAATGTTCTTTTAGTTTCTTGATTCAAAATATTACTTGAACTGTAGTTTTTAGGGGTGACACAGTGGCTCAATGGTTAGTACTGTCACCTCACAGCAAGAAGGTCGCTGGTTCGAGTCCTGGCTCGGCCAGTTGACATTTCTTTTCTGTTCTCCCTGTGAGCGTGTTTTGAGCGTGGAGAGCTCTGTTCTGTGTTTCCTCAGAGCGCTCCAGTTTCCCCCACAGTCCAAAGACATGCGCTATAGGTGAATTGAATAAGCTAAATTGGCCGTAGTGTATGTGTGTGAATGAGTGTGTGTGGGTGTTTCGCAGTACTGGGTTGCAGCTGGAAGGGCATCCGCTGTCTAAAATATATGCTGGATAAGTTGGCGGTTCATTCCGCTGTGGCGACCCCTGATAAAAAGGGACTAAGCCGAAGGAAAATTAATGAAGGGATGTAGTTTTTAGTTTGATTTTAACTTTTAAAATATTATAATATTGTTTGTATATGTGTTCATAAGTGCAGTGAAAAATAGTTATTCTAAATGTTGACTATATTTGAAAAAAAAACCTTCATTTAACATTATTAAAATATATTTTCTGCAAACTTAAATGTGTTCCTAACTAAGGCCAAGCATGAAAAATTTGTTAAATTTCAACATTTTATTAACAGATGCAATTTTTTTTTTGCATTCATTCGATCTAACTTTTTATTAATTGGTGTTTTTACAGTGTACCATTAAAAGTCTGGTAAAACCTGGCATTAGCCACAACTTTAAACAACCACACGCACGCACGCATGCACGCACGCACGCACACACGCACGCACACACACACACAAAATTATCTTTTCTTTTGTAGCAACAATGCCATCATGTTACTTTGCTGTTTTGAATGGTCACTTCAAGGGTGTTTTGGTTGGTTGCTAGTTAGATTTTTTTTTTTAAATATATAAATATAAGATTAAAAAAGCCTCATTAAAAAGCTTCACAAGCTTTTATTAATACCGTTAAAAGTGAAACTGATAAAACCTTAGCATTAGCCACCATTATAAACTAGTTTTTTATTCTTTTTTTGGGAAATACACAAAGCAAAACACATCACTTGGGTGTTTTGTGTGGTTGCCATGTGCTGGTTTTAAAAACATAAACCTGTGCTTATGTAAATAATAATAATACATTTTAGTTAAAGTGCCAAAAAAATGCAAGGTCACTGTACAACATACAGTGCATCCAGAAAGTATTCATAGCGCTTCACTTTTTCCAAAATTTTTTATGTTACAGCCTTATTCCAAAATGGATTAAATTAATTTATTTCCTCAAAATTCTACACACAATACCCCATAATGACAATGTGAATGAGTTTTTGAAATTGTTGCAAATTTAATAAAAATTTAATAAAAATAAAAAACCTGAAAAATCACATGTACATCAGTATTCACAGCCTTTACCATGAAGGTCTAAATTGAGCTCAGGTACATTCTGTTTCCACTGATCATTCTTGAGATGTTTCAGCAGCTTAATTGGAGTTCACCTGTGGTAAATTCAGTTGATTGAACATGATTTGAAAAGGCATACACCTGTCTATATAAGGTCCCAGGGTTGACAGTGCATGTCAAAGCACAAACAAAGCATGAAGACAAAGGAATTGTCTGTAGACCTCCGAGACAGGATTGTCTTGAGGCACAAGGCTGGGGAAGGTTACAGAAAAATTTCTGCTGCTCTGAAAGTTCCAATGAGCACCGTGGCCTCCATCATCCGTAAGTGGAAGATGTTTGGAAAGACCAGGACTCTTCCTAGACCTGGCCGGCCATCTAAGCTGAGTGATCGAGGGAGAAGGGCAGGGAGGTGTTATTCCTCTATCAATCAAATTATTTCTATTTCATAAGCTTATTCATTATTATTTATATGATAATCATCAATTTAAACTCAAGTGACTTTTGAGAAGTCTATGCACATACACATATGAAATCACTTGCAAGTTCACAACTGATTGTATAAACGTTTGTGAATTTTATTTTGTATGTTTGCACGAGTGTTAATTGGGTGTATATGCACGCATCCAGTTTATATTCAGATGAGAGAGTTTTTGGGCGCATATGCATAGATCTAGTTTATATGTATATGTGAGCGTGTGCATGTAGCGAGTTTATATGTATGTGCGCGTGTATGCGGGTGTATGCATGCATCAAGTTTATGCATATACGCAAGTTTCATATATTGTTTTGAACATCCGTTAGTATAGATGTATATGCGAGTAATTTATAGGTGTATAGGTACCGGTTTTATGTATGAGTTCAGTGTTTCCTCTAGGATTTTTCTCCCAGCTGTGGCGGCAGGCCTTTTTTCCACAGATCTACCAACTACCTGTGGCGTTATTTCAATGACAAATGTCATGAGCACAGTATTAGAAGTCGAGATTGCATTCATGTAATACAAGCATGTAATTACTTGCGTGCCAATTTCCTATGTTCGTGCACGAAACTTCTTGCACGCCCTCAAATATACGCTGCTCAAGCTCAGATTTTATTGTGCGCTCTCAAATAAATGCTGCGATTTAGTGCGTTTATGTAGCGAGTATGCCTCCAACATTTATTAGATTTGCTAGGAATATTTGTGAATGTCTCCAATAGACCTACAGAGCGGCATTAATGCGTCCTGAAGTAAAGTGAAACGGCTATAAACTCCAGCAAGATAAAGTCATTGTATGCAGAGCCAAAAACCTTTATCTATTAAGTATAATTATGGAAACTGTGTTCGTCATAACTGAAAGCTACGTCGTGTTTGCTAGCCTCACGCATTACGCACCTGTTGGTCAGTCAGTCAGCACGTCACCATATAGGGTTAAACAAATGACGCACAGCAGTACTACGGTTACAGAAAAGTTTGTGCTGTTATAATTCACTTTCCTTTTAATAAGCTTGGTGCGATTATAACACGCTTTAAAAAACAACACGACTGAATGTTTTGAATGAGAAGCTGTAATGTAGCCGTGGCGGGATGAATTTTGATGTGGCGCCCTGCCATGGAAGAATGACTGTAGCGGAAACCATGGAGTTGATAAGCGAAGTTCGATTTAAATCCTACAGCCTCTTCGCTATTGACCAATCGGTAGAAAAAGGGCCATCTCAGTTTCGTGCACGGCCACACGCTGAAATCTCTTTTTTTTTTTTTTTGCTGTTCGTTTTTTGATCAAATGAAAAAACGAATAAATCCCTCGTCATTTCTTTTTTGTTTTCTGTTTGTTTTAATTCTGTTTTGAGTTAAAAATAGGATAACAGATGAGCATTTGTTGTTTTTGTGTGTCTATTGAATAAACAGAAAAACAAAATATTGACAGTTTTTCTGGTGTTTTGTTTTCCAGAATAAAAGAAATAATCAAGTAAACGGATGGTACATAAACCAACGATATTTTAAGATGCCGTTTTAAATTGTAAAGAAATCAGTGTTTTAAAACTAATGAAGACAGCAAGTAGTCAATATTTAGACATGTTTACGGTATCAAAATATTATAAATGTTTCTCTAAATAAAATACATTGTGCTCAAAGGGGGAAAAAAAGTATATATTTTAGAGCAGTAATCACAATACCGTGAAACCATGATATTTTTATCCAAGGTCAGAATCAGAATCTTATAATGCTTGTTCACTTAGATATGTTTGGCAAACAAAGCATGTCTCATGAAATATATCTACTGAAAGACAGAAAATAGTACTTTACAAACTGTATTGTAAATAACATCAGCATATTAGTTAATAAAATGACTGAAATTAATATAAAAACTGAATAATTATATAGTAGCATAGTGGCTCAGTGGTTAGCACTGTCGCCTCACAGCAAGAAGGTCGCTGATTCGAGTCCCTGTTGGATGCATGTTTTCCCTGTGTTGGCATGGGATTCCTCAGGGTGCTCCGGTTTCCCCCACAGTCCAAAGACATGAGCTATGGATGAATTAAATAAACTAAATTGGCTGTAGTGTAAGGTTGGTCCAGTACTGGGTTGTGGCTGGAAGGGCATCTGCTGCGTAAAACTTATGCCAGAATAGTTGGCGGTTCATTCCGCTGTGGTGACCCCTGATAAATAAAAGGGACTAAGCTGAAGGAAAATGAATGAATGGATGAATAATTAGATATTTACACAAGTAAATAAAGAGATGCAATGATGGGCTAAAAAATCTGATGATTTATTGGTCGAAAATTCCATTTGAGTGCATCCTTAAAGATTTAATCGGCTACAATAAATAAGTTTCACGTTTAAATCCAAACAGCTCATTATTTTAAAATGTGAATCTAATCCCTTATAAAAACAATGGCAAATAAGCAAAAATCTGTTTAGAGATCGAGACCCCAAATGAACCGACTCTGATTTTACAGTAGTACCAACAACCCACTATCAGATTTCAGAGGAAAGCGTGGTAATTTTTTTCACAATCTACTACAGCCTCAGATCTCACTCTTCAAGACGTAAGTGAGGGTTTTATCAAGTAATGGCTGCCGTTCACCTTTTGTGCCTTTCAAGATATGAAAGCAGCCGCGGAAATCTATCTTCTCGACTGGTAACAAGCCGCTGATGAAATCTGGCTATAAGCAGCACAAGCGCGGCTTAAAACACTGCATCATCTGAGCAAGTATCACGCCTCAGTGTGTGCTGTAACACACACACACACACACACAATAAAAAAAAAAAAACGCAATTCTGCTTCAGGGGGATTATTGAATTGCAGAGTGAGAGAGAGAGAGAGAGAGAGAGGTGGGAGATAAAGAGAGAGAGAGAGAGAGAGAAAACGGAAATCGATGCTTTAGAAAACACAGAGTGGTTGTATTCTATTACATGAGAGGCACATCAACTCCGACCGCAAGGTAAAGATTCACACGATTAAGCCAAACAGACTGTGTGAACACATCAACAAACACAGACAGCACTTAACACTTCCTGCCGAGCTGTGTGCGTGTGTTTTTTCATGTGGTCGCGGTCATACACGAACAGGTGTGTCAAAATAAGTAGTTGCGTGATTTTAGAGCATCAAAGAGGGAGACGATCAAAGTTTGGTTTTAAAGTCTGACTACACAAAACTAATCTTGCGAACGTCAACGATAAACGAAACAGCACATTTATGCTTGTTTACACACACGGTTTACAAACTATTTCACTTTCAAACTGCTGGATAATTTTTCCCCAATTTCATGTGGTCGTACATTAACACGTACGTCAAAACAAGTAGTCACATGATTTTAGAGCGTCAACAACAGAGACGATCAAATTTTGGTTTTAAAGTCTGGCTAGCTTCAACGATAAATGAAACCGAACATTTCTGCTTGTTTACACACATTACACATTGTCCCTTTATTAATCTGGGGTCACCACAGCGGAATAAACTGCCAACTTATCTAGCATATGTTTTACGCAGGTGATTTACAAACTATTTTACTTTCGAACTGCTGGATAATTGTTCCCGATTTCATGTTGTCATACACTAACAAGTAGGTCAAAACAAGTAGTCGCGTGATTTTAGAGCGACCACGACGGAGACGATCAAAGTTTGGTTTCAAATTCCAGCTAACATCAACGATAAATGAAACAGAACAATTCTGCTTGTTTTCACACATTGTTGTTGAACTATTTCACTTTCGAACGGCTGGATAATTTCTCCCTGATTTCATGTGGTCGTACATTAACAAGTACATTAAAATAAGAAGTCGCATGATTTTAGAGCGTCAAAGACGATCAAAGTTTGGTTTTAAAGTCTGGATGATTTTTCCCGCTTCCATGTGGTCCTACATTAAGACATACATCAAAGCAAATAGCCGCATGATTTTAAAGCGTCAACAATATAAAAGATCAAAGTTTCCTCACCACAAAAAAACTATTCTGCAAACGTCAACGTTACAACGAAACGGCACATTTTTGCCTATTTACACACATTGTTCACAAACTATTTTACTTTCGAACTGCTGGATGATTTTTCCAGCTTTCACATGGTCATAGACTAACACGTATGTACAAGCAAGTAATCACATGATTTTAGAGCGTCAAAGACAATGAAAGCTTGGTTTCATACAACAAACAACCAATTCAGCGAACGTCAACGATCAATGAAACAGCACATTTCTGCTTGTTTACACATTGTTTACAAACTATTTCATGTTTTAACTGCTAGATGATGTTTCCCGCTTTGTGTGGTCATACACTAAGAAGTACATCAACGCAAATAGTCGCGTGATTTTAGAGCGTCAACAACGGAAAAGATCAAAGTTTGGTTTTAAAGTCCTGACCATAAACAGCCAATTCTGCGATTGTCAACATTAAAATAAAACGGCACATTTCTGCTTATTTACACACATTGTTTACAAACTATTTTACTTTCAAACTGCTGGATGATTTTTCTCCAATTTCATGTGTTTAAATTTAAAAAAATATATAACAACTTAAAGTCTGCGTAAAATCAATATATGCAATGTTTATTTTGCTAGCTTATGTTTTTTTAAGGTGAATAATTAATCCAAGCAGGTTAATCTGTTTAAAAAGTTTGTTTTGGTAATCTTTAATCAAAATCCATTTGCTTCTGCATGGACAGTCCTTCTCTGTTGACGACAATTTGAGGGCTCCTCTCTTACTGTTAGTTTGCCATGAATGAATGATGCGCAAAAATAAATCTCTGCCCCACTACTCAATATTCGGTCACACTTTACAATAAGGTTCATTAGTTAATGTTAACAAATGCATTTACTAAGATGAACAAACAATGAACAATACATTTACTACAGTATTTGTTCATGTTAGTTAACGTTAGTTAATGAAAATACAGTTGTTCATTGTTAGTTCATGTTAACTCACGGTGCATTAACTAATGTTAACAAGCATGGACTTGGATGTTAACAATGCATTAGTAAATGTTTAATTATGATTAATAAATGCTGTACGAGTGTTGTTCATAATTAGTTCATGTTAGTAAATGCATTAACAAATGAACCTTATTGTAAAGTGTTACCCAATATTCCAATTCAGTTGGAGATACATCAGCATACTGAAATAAAAGTCTCAGCAACTTCCGGATAATGTAGACTTTAACAAGGTAAACATCTCATCTTGCATGAATTTTTGTGGTAAAACATATAAACAAATATTGTGTTTTATAAGCAAACTAGCATTTCACTCGGCAGCCATTTTTGAAACACATCTGGGGCAGTATGCTCAGGCATTCTGTTTGAATGAAGACACATCAAACTCTTCAAAATTGGTTGCCAAGCTTACGATTGAATTTCATTAATTTCATTTTATATGAGATGGTTTTATTGGTTATGAATCACCAATAAAATTAAACAACAATTGTCTCTTTAGTTTAATTTCAAAACTTTCGAATCACACAAAATCTGCAGAAACTCATATAAACATACGTCTGGTCCGAGCCCCTCCCTCTGAGAGTCGTCAGTTTATAGTGATTGATGATTGGCTCCTGTACTAAAGGTGGGGCTTCAGTTGCCATATTGATTGTTACACTTTTCCTTTTTCAAAACTATAGGAGTGATATGTCTTGTGTATTCTAGAGTCTTTGATTTAAATCTGAATTTTCTTGTGTCAGTGTAAACGCAGCCAGAGATTTTGATATTTCGACAAAAAAATTAACGATATTTCAAGTCTATGCTATTTTCTATTTTAAGTCAGTTCTTAAATTCAATTTAAATGAAATCCCAAATCAATTCACTGTGATTTTACAGTAATAACAATATATGTTGAAGGTCACGTTTACAACTTTAACCCCTAGTGCTCAACCTAACTTCCAATTTTCCCACTAAAACAACTAAAGTCCAATAATGTGTGTGGAGAAAGACAACAAGCTATGATCTGAAACCAAACTCCTTTAAATAAACTCATTTCCAAATTTCCATTCATTATCTAAAAGCGTCCAAGTTAATGAGATTACCCCCTTAAGTCCGTCAAGCCTAATATGAAAAGTAAACGGTAACAAACCACTTTCATTACCTGTGGCCAAAAAAAAACAAACCATGAACCGAAACTAGGGACGCCTGTCCCGGTTCATTAGACGGTAGGTGGAGAATCTCAGTACGGTTAAAGTAATTACAGTCGAGGATTGCTCGGGTTGTTGGCTGGACTGGAGATTACATATTTAATTAGAGAGCAATTATCTGGGGCTGTAATCCGCATACTAACTGATTAGCGGGATCAAAGCGCTACACAAGGGGAAATTAATCGCTAAATTAGATTCAAGAACAAAAAAAACTAAACTAAACAAAAGGACGGAAGCGTTGGGATAAAAGCGATCGCTTCAGAGGTTACCGAGTCTCGGCTTTTAATGCTGCATGGCTTGATGTTGTAACTTCTAACTAGCGTCTGTTATTATTAACGTGTGGATCCGACAGAGAACAGAGACGCTCGGTTTTAGATGAATCATGAATATTATTACTTTTGAATCTTATTTTTTATTAAAAATCCATGAATAAAGAAGTTTAGAATTCTATGCTGTTCAAACGTTTTGCATAAGTTTATTATTAAATTAGTCATTATCTAGAACTTGCTTTTAAATAAATATAAGGAAAATGATTAGGCTTCACAATAATTTTGATAAGAAATGCATATTAGAATGGTTTCTAAAGGATCATGTGACATTGACATTTTTTTTAATAAATTACATTTTAATTTAAATTGTAGATATTTTATTCATAATATTTACATTTTATCTACTTAAAAAATAGATGTACTGTTTTTGCAACCAATAAATGCTGCCTTTGTGAGCAGAAGAGAACAGAAATACTGTAAAATGTTTTAACCTTAAATATTTTGACTTTCTGATTGTCAAACAATATATTTACAATCACGAAACTGCACAAAAATTGCATCACAAATTATAACAATTTATGTTTGCATTTATTTAGTTATAATAATAATAATATATTTTATTATAAAAAATGTATTTAAAAACTGATAAATATTACAACAACAAAACAAAAGTTTGAAATATTTAACAAATTAAAGTGGAAATGGAAAATAAGACTAGTTGACAAGGAAATATTTCTCATTCTTTACAATTTGTTGAATTTGATGTACTAAAAAATTACAATTAATGTAATTTATTACAAATGTAAGGTAAAATATAGTAAATTGTAGTAAAAAATAAATAGTAATACATAGTAAAAAAATACAAATGACAAAATTCTAAATTACTACAACTAAAATAATTACAATTGAAATACAACGGGGTCTGTGGGGATTTATAAAATGCAAGTCAATAAATTACTTGCAAAAACTACAGGTACTTTGACTTTAAGAGTCAAAAAACTTATACAGGCAAAAAAAGGGCACCTATTTTCCACCTTTTTCAAGATTTAGGTGAAGTTTTTTGTGTCTCCAGATTGTCTCTGTAAAAGTTTCAGCTCAAAAAAAAAACATCAAATTATTTATTATACCTTTCAGAATATTGGAATTTGCTGCTCTGAAAACAATGTAGCTGTTTTTTGTGGCCTGTGCCTTTAATGTTGGTTCTCCCCGCCCACCGTTACCACATGCCTGTCATAGTGAGCCTCATCCTTCGCCTTGGCTGTATCTTTTATCCCAACGCTTCCGTCCTTTAGTTTTGTTTAGTTTTTTGTTCTTGAATTCTTTTATTTAGATTTGTTCTGTCTGTGTTGAAATCCAGGTCAATATTTTGTCATGCTGTTCTGAGATTTTGTCATCAGCGGAGTTTCCATCCTAACATGAAACAAAACTTTTCAAAGTTCACAAAAAAGGAAAAATCTCAAATGCGAATTACTTGCGTTTCCATCAAGTTGTTAGAGCAGCTGACTGTAGTACTGGTAACCTGCCAACCAACACTAGATAGGCCAAGCATAATGGAAACAGCTGATTGGTCAAGTGGGTGTAATGTTCAAGTTTATTTGGTTTAAACGTGTTTCCATCTCCCATTATACTCCTATTAAGACCAAACCACCTCAAATCAGCATCAAAAAATTTAATAAATTGCCACTGACTTTCATTTTAACAATGTTCTACTGTCGGAAAAATGCATTGAGTGTCAGCAAATAAAGGGAATGTTGATATTTGATTGAACTGTTGCTTTAAATAAAGAAACACTGTGTTTTCTTGGGGAGATTGGTCTTCTAGCAGCTGGCTGTGTGAAACGCTACCTGTCTCGTTCAAGAGGAAATTAGCGTCGGCTCAGTGAATACAGTCAGACTTGATTACAGTCAATGAAAGCCGCTTTATTCTCTAGCCAGATGCACCAGAGCCCTTAAAGGAAGCAACCCCTTAATAGTAACACCCTCACAATTAATACTAAGGGGTTTGCTTAATTTAAGGGTGCTCGGACGGGCCAATGACCCTTAGCATCCGTGTCGAGAGGCCAGAAACGAACGCATTACGCCACATCCATCAGTGTGTGGAGAGAGAGCGAATTTGTGTTGGAGTGATTTCTCGAGCGCTTCGGTCAATAACGCGTTCAATAACAGACACGTTGTTTATGGCGGCTTAAAGTAAACAAGACATCTGTGGATGTAAGAAACACAGAAACCCTTGAGAAAATAAACACAAATTAAATGTTTGTGGTCAAACTATGTGTCTTTTTTTGTTTGTTTTTGTTTTTTGAAAATGGTGCAATATTGTATTTATTAGATTTGCTCTTATTATAAATATAATAGCCATGATTTAATATTTTGTTTTGTTTTTTCCATTAAAAATGTTTTAATAAATTTAATGTATTAATTTATGTGTATTTTTAGTATTTATAAATATTTGTCCATTTTTAATTAGCTTGTTTCTGCAGTTTTTAATAGATTTATTAATTTCTATATTCGGACTGCACAATAAATTATTTCAGCATCGATATCGCAATGTGTGCATCCGAAATAGTCAAATCGTAAAGATATGCAATGTTGACTTGACTTTGCAGTTTAATTTCTAAATGTACATGTACAAAACCATAATGCATGCAGTTTATTTCACTTTCATCTTTGCTTTGTTGCATTTATCTATGCTTGTTATTGCATGTAATGCCTGATTCATTCCCCTACAGAATCATCCCAGTCAATAAAAATTAATACAATCGGTACCACTTTAGGGAGCAATTCTGACTATCAACAAGTTGCTTATTGGCATGTATGTAATTGAGATATTGGCTGCTTATTAGTACATATAAAGCACAAGTTCTGTATAATCCTATTCTACATCCCTAATCCTACCCAATACCTAAACTACCTTAATAACTATTAATAAGGAGTTAATTAAAGCAAACGTCAAAATAGTTTGCTAAGTGCTGAACCTTAAAATGAAGTTCTTTCCATGTATAACAAAGTATATCGCAATATATATTGCAGAAAATCTCAATATCACAATGGCAGATTTTTTCAAATATCGTGCAGCACTATTCCGTATGCATTTTAACTGTAAAGTTTTAGGGGCCCATCACACCAAACGTGCACCAAAGGCGCACCTCACTGCCTCTTTGTTGACAAGAAAAAAAAATGCAGTGTGCTTTTTATGTCGCTAGGCAACAACTGAATCCGCTTTGTAATTTGCGCCAGTGTTGCTGTTGATATTAATAGAATTTTTAAATGTAATAATATTGTGATGTTCAAGATTTGTGATTCATACAGCACTGGATAACTCAAAACAACCACAAGTCTTTCCTCTATCTTTAAAAGTCTCCGTAGTTGTCTTGACAACACAAACACTGCTGTCACCTCAAAGGAAACCTCACCTCTGCTTTCATTTGATTGGAGAAAACGCTTATTCCGCTCAGAGTTGACTTTTTTTCAACTGCAAGTGCACGGCGCGCAATGACAAAAATGCGAGGCAGGCGGTTTAAACATGAGGCGCACAGGACGCATAAGCAGTGCACACAAAGCTCACGGCTGTTAGTGAATCATTCAAAATAAAGGTGTCTCTCAACGCAAAAAGCGTGTTCGGTATAATCGGCCCCTTACTCATTTTGGTATTTTTATCAATGTTTGGTATTTTTTTGTCTTTTTATTGTGGTTTTTATAAGCTTATAGTTTTTTAATGTCTGTATAGTTTTTAAGAATACTGTTTGAACATTTTCTTGTACATTTAGTTTAGCGACTTTCTTTTAAGTGATTCTCATCTCTACGCATTTTTTACAACAGTTTTAAATCACTTTCATTTCTTGCTTGTGGTTTTTATTTTTATTCCGGGTATTAAGAGAAAAAACTTTTTTACGAATTTGTTTTTTGGTAGATTTTATTTAACGAACCAGTGACCTTCTTTCTGTGAGGCGACATCGCTAACCACTGCGCCACCCTAATATATCGATTTTTGAGGTTTTAGTTATTTTAAAACAGTAGGCTAAGCTTCTTTAATTTTGCTGCTTTGAAAGGCATCAATTCATTTATATTTAACCCTAGTGTACTGTTCAAATTTGCTACCCTTTCGTTGTGTTCGTAGCTGTTTTTGCACTATTGACTTCCTCTATAATGAAATTTTTGTTCAAAGGATTCTTGATTGTTAGTGGTTCTGCCTGTTGGGCAGAGGTAAAATGTGTCATTTTTACTGTTTTAAATGTCCATTATAATGTCATTATAATGAAAGTCAATGGGGCAAAAACAGCCACGAACTTAACGAAAAGGTAGTAAGTTTGTCCAGAGTTCATTGTTGAATTTGTGCAAATTTTCAAAGCATTTTCCCAAAATATGTGTCAAAATAAGATTTGTCACCAATAACCAGTCCATTTGCTGAAACACAGAGAAATTTGCAGTCAAATTAAGACTCACAATCATCCCAGAATGGATAAAAACATCCCCCACAGTACACAAAGGTTAAAATTGTACATTTTATATTTAGGTTTTAACCAATTACAACAATCCTGTTACTAAGAGTCCATTTTTTGTTCTCTCCTTTATATAAACCAGTCCAAAAATACAAATCTGACATGTGTAACTACATCCTTCCCATCCCTCCACTGTCTCTCCTTTGGGACTGTGTAATATCCGTCCTGCTGAATGTCTGCCTAATTAAGAGACTGACCCTGTCGGCACTAAACAGAGGCCCGTGTGTCCCGCCATCGATCCGGGACCCTCAGCAGAGTCGACTAACTGACCCGTCTGACCCACGACATTGACTGACAGAACTGGAGTAAATTACATTCTCACCTGCTTAAAATCACACACACACACTGATCCACAGTGAAAGAGAGCAAAAGCGTGACACAAGATACAGCAGACAGAATATTCACGACAAATGAAAATATCACATTACATCAAAAACTAAAGATCTATTCCTATAGGCTGAATATCTAAAGCTATGATTTACGACAGCTTCTTTTATAAAGATATTGAAATAGCAGTTCACGTTCTCTTTGAATGCATTGTAGTAAAACATATTGAGTTTTTTGGTGGATTACTAAAAAAAAAGTATTTACAGTTGAAGCCAAAATTATTAAGTATATGATTTTTCCCAAATTCTGTTTAACATAAAGATATTTTTCAACGCATTTCCAAACATAATAGTTTTAATAACTCATTTCTAATAACTGATTTCTTTTGTCTTTGCCATGATGACAGTAAATAATATTTCACTAGGTATTTTTCAAGACACTTCTATACAGCTTAAAGTGACATTTAAAGGCTTGATTAGGCAAGTTGTTTAATTCAGCAAGTCGTTGTATAAAGATGGTTTGTCTTGTAGACAATCAAAAAGCATATTGCGTAAGGGGGCTAATAATATTGACCTTAAAATGGTTCATAAACGATTAAAAACTGCTTTTATTCTAGCCGAAATAAAACAAATCAGACTTTCTCCAGAAGAAAAAATATTATAGGAATTATTGTAAAAATTTCCTTGCTCTGTTAAACATATATTGGGAAATATTTGAAAAAGAAAACAAAAATCCACATAATAATTACTAATAATTTTGACTTCAACTGTATGTGTCTTTGTTGTTTTTGAAGTAATAATACTTTCACTCTCTCGCCAATCCCTACATAGTGTCGAGAGTAACGCATTACAAAAGTAATGTATATCACTTTTTTTGCTATAACGCAGTAATATAACACCTTACTAATACTTTTTTGTAGTAATATTCCTTGTTACAATCTCAGTACAGCAAGTTACAATGCATTTTAAGCCCAAATTAAGATGTTTTAGGTATTTTTAAGAATGTACCAACACTGCGAGACATTCCCCATGCAGAAAATTGCCAGTGCAGAAATTGTAAAAAAAAAAATCAAATAAAATCATAAAATAGTATGTTTATTTACTGTTGTTGGAGTTGATATTTTACTGGATTTTTTCAGTCAAATCTCTGTCGAAATCAGCAAAGAGGAGGTAAACTATTTATTTGTATAGTTGTATAGTATTTATAAACTATTTGTTTGTATATGCGGTATTATAGATTAAGTCTTACCTATGCTCTTATCTGTTTAATTTGCTAAGTTTTGCCACTGAAAATAAAATAAATAAATAAATTTGGAAAGTTCAGAATGCTAAATATAGTTAAATTGTGCAAATTAAATATATATATATATATATATCTCTAATCCAGGGCTATGCAGTGGCACAGTAGGTGCTGTCGCCTCACAGCAAGAAGGTTCGAGCCTTGGCTGGGTCAGTTGGCATTTATGTGTCGAGTTTGCATGTTCTCCCTGCGTTCGCGTGGGTTTCCTTCGGGTGCTCCGGTTTCCCCCACAGTCCAAAGACATGCGGTACAGGTGAATTGAGAAGGCTAAATTGTCCGTAGTGTATAAGTGTGAGTGAGTGTGTATGGATGTTTCCCAGAGATGGGTCGCGGCTGGAAGGGCATCCGCTGCGTAAAACATGTGCTGGATAAGTTGGCGGTTCATTCCGGCGACCCTGGATTAATGAAGGGACTAAGCCGAAAAGAAAATTAATGAATGAATGATTAAATCTCTAATCCATTGTTCGTCGTAGTTTAATTTATTCATGTAACAGAATACATTTATGCCTGTTAGACTACAAACTTTGTCTGACACACATGGGGACTGTAGACTATAAACTGTAAAAAAAATCATGCTGCCTTTGTATAGCTTAAAAATGTAGTTAAAAAGTGAAATCAACATAAGAATATTTGTTGTCTTGACTTTCTGTTGTTACATTTTTACAGCAAAGCTAAACTACTTTGCAAATCCAGTCCTGAAAAAATGATCGTAAAAACGCACACAAATTAGTGAACTAACGCTAAATAATGTTCTATACAAATGATCTTATACTTGCATATTCCATCCTCTTTTAGTGGCGCATGTACCGTAAAAGTGAATTGTATATGGTTGCCATGACAACTTCTGCTTTCTAATGTTGTAAAAGCAAATGAGTATTATAGTTTTGTTGGGTGAAGTCCAGCTTAATATAATTTTAAATTTTATATATATATATATATATATATATATATATATATATATATATATATATATATATATATATATATATATATATATATATATATATATATATATATATACACACACACACATACAGTTGTAGTCAGAAATATTTGCCCCCCTTTGATTTGTTTTTTTTTTCCAAATGATGTTTAACAGAGCAAGGAAACTTTCACAGTATGCCTGATAATATTTTTTCTTCTGGAGAAAGTCTTATTTTTTTATTTTGGCTAGAATAAAAGCAGTTTTAAATTTTTTATTAACCATTTTGAGGTCAATATTATTAGCCCCTTTAGGCCATATATTTTTTCGATAGTCTACAAAACAAACCCTTGTTATACAATAACTTGCCAATTACTCTAACCTGCCTAGTTAACCTAATTAACCTAGTTGAGCCTTTAAATGTCACTTTAAGCTGTATAGAAGTGTCTTGAAAAATATCTAGTCAAATATTATTTACTGTCATCATGGTAAAGATAAAATAAATCAGTTATTAGAAATTAGTTATTAACTATTATGTTTAGAAATGTGTTGAAAAAAAAATCTTCTCTCCGTTAAACAGAAATAAATAAACAGGGGGGCTAATAATTCTGACTTCAACTGTATATAATTTTAGTTGCTAGACTACACGGGAAAACTAGGTTGCAGTTGAAAGTGGTGTTAGTGAGGCCAGCAGGGGGCACTCAACCAGCAGTCTGTGTGAGTCCTAACGCCCCAGTAAAGTGAAGGGGACACTATATTGTCAGTGAGCACTGTCTTTCGGACAAGACGTTTAACCAGGGCCCTAACTCTCTGTGGTCATTAAAAATACCATCGCACTTTTCATAAAGAGTAGGGGTGTAACCCAAGTGTCCTGGCCAAATTCCCTCGCTATATAAATACATTACATTATTTTTTCTGTACAACATGCATATAAATATTTGCATATGCTATGTGTATGTCATGCTCATTTCTCTCATCATGCCTAATTCTAGAGAAGTTTTTTCAATAAAAATGGGTTACTTGAGGTTATTTAATACAGTTGTAATACTTGTTTAGTAATTTGAACATTATTTGTTTTGTGCAACATGTATATGTTATGTGTACATTACACTCATTTCTCTCATCATGCCTAATTCTAGAGAAGTTTGTTCAACAAAAATGGGTTACTTGTGGTTATTTATTACAGTTGTAATAAATTTTTTCAGTTATTTGAACATTATTTGTTTTGTGCAATATGTATATAAATACATGTATATGTCATGTGTACGTTACACACATTTCTCTCATCATTCCTAATTCTAGGAAAGTTTGTTAAATAAAAATGGGTTACTTGAAGTTATTTATTACAGTTCTAACAATTTTTTTCAGTTATTCAAACATTATTTCTTCTGTACAACATGTATATAAATAAATGCAAATGTTATGTGTATATGCACTGCTCATTTCTATTATCACGCCTAATTCTAGAGAAGTTTGTCCAATAAAAAATGGGTTATTTGTGGTTATTAGAGTTGTAATAACTTTATCCAGTTATTCAAACATTATTTCTTCTGCACAACATGCATATACATATATGCATATGTTATGTGTATGTTCCATAAATTTATTATTATTTTTTAGGGGTTTTCACCTTTATTGTGATAGGGCAGTGGAGATTTTACAGACAGGATAGTGTGGAGAGCAAATATAGGGGAAGGATCGGCAAAGGGCCTCGAGCCGGGAATCAAACTTGGGTCGCAGTGAGCACCTTGGTGCTATGTGTCGACGTACTAACCACTAGGCTATTGGCACCGACATGTTCTACTCATTTATCTGATCATGCCTTATTCTAGAGAAGTTTTTCTCAAAGAAAGGGGTTACTTGTGGTTATTTATTTCAGTGGCAATAACTTTTTTCAGTAACATGAACATTATTTGTTCTGTACAACATGTATATAACTATATGTATATGTTATGTGTACGATACACTAATTTCTCTCATCATGCCTTATTCTAGAGAGGTTTGTTCAATAAAAAATGGGTTATTTGTGGTTATTTATTACAGTTATTACAGGTTTTTGAACAATATTTGTTCTGTACAACATGTATATCAACAAATGCATATGTTTTGTGTACATGTTCTGCTAGTTTCTCTCATTATGCCTCTTTCATTAAATACAGACTCACTTTGGAGCAAAAAAAAAGCAAGACCAGAATGTTACATAATAAAATCTTGGTAAACATAAACTTAAAAAGTAAACTGACCGTCCATTTTGAGACAGAGCAAAACAAACTCCTTCTCTCTGGAAAGGCATGAGTTTCTCCTGAAGTTTCTGTGGAAGGAGCTGAAGAGCATCTTTCCCATTGAGAGAAACCTCTTCTGGAGCAGATTTGCCTTGACTTTTTATTGTTTTCATACTCTGTGGATTAAATAAACATGCAGAAAGCATAGCTAAATTATGCGTACTTTGGTTTGCAGGTTAGCACAATCCTACTAGTGTACATTAGTGTACATTACTAAAGTACATTATAACACTAGTATGACACATTTATACTCACCATAAGACGATAATCTCTGAACTCCTGCTGCAGCGATTTGACATTTGGCGGCTTTACTGTGGATGACGTCAGGAAACTCACTTTGCGTCATATCCGCGCGACGAGAGCCATTTGTTGGGAATTAAAATATACCTGTAGTAAAAACTGTTAATTTTATATTTGTATATACATACGTACATATGTTGACGCATGTTAATTTCTACTTCACACTGACGGAAAGTTGCAACGGTCGTTTAATTTAGTACATTTGGTATATTCAAAATGTGTTTGTTTTAAAAGTTGCGGTGTTTTATATGTTTTTAAATCAAGCAAAGGTGTATTTTTAATCTAATGCGGTGTGTTGTGTAAGTAAATGCCACTCACTGGCTTTCGTTCACCTTTCTGTGGGTTTTAGAAATGCAAACGAAACCTAGAGCGGAGAACGGTTTTATCTAAGAATACTGCGAGATGCGCAGTTGATGACCGATTGGTTAATTTCATGTCACGTGACAGAAGTTATTTATATAAAAAATAAATAAATCATTTTTATTATTCTCACCATCGAATTATTTAGTTCAATAGATATTTTTGATAAAAATAAAATTCAAAGTTCAATAGTTTTTTAATCAGAGAAGTTTTATTCAATTTAAACTGATTCTATTCATTTTAGAGGTGCTTTAAAACAACCGTGGGAGCTTGTCAAATTATGATTATAGTAATTATTATATAATTAATTATGATTATAAATAATTATTTAATAAATTTACAAGTGATATTGTTGAAAGTAAATAAACCAAATGAAATAGCATGAGAATATCCTTTCATGTTAATTACTTACATCATTTAATTAAATTTATAGATTAACATTATACTTATACCTAAATAAGTACTGTAAGCTAAATATTTTACATGATTTTATTACCTTATTGATGTAGATGAATATTATAGCATATTATAACGATGTGTTTTTTTTGTAATCACTTATTAATTATTTTTTTAGTTATATATCTCCATTTTTAGTGTTTATAAACATATTAGGATATTTGACTAATTAATAATAGCCATTGAAATGTACATTAATGTAAATTTCTGAGCCACGTTGCGCCCCCTTTCGACACAATACGTTACTTCACCAAATAAAAATATATTTTCGCTTCGAGGCGTTTGAGTATTTTGTCTTCAATGCCGCTGACAGACCGACAGCTTTGACTTCAGCCTTTAGCAGCCATTAGACTCATTATTTCTCTTCATTCCTCCAAATATTTACACATCTATCTATTCTAAAGGTAAGCCTCTATCACATTATCACCATTAATCCTTAAATATCACCGTTTTCAACGTCATTCCTGTGAATTTGAGTGATCTGGAAGGGCTGTTTGTGTGTTTAAACTCTTAGCTTTACCATGTGTGTTAGCACACCACAATGTTTTGTCGCTTTTTAATGGTTTGTAAACAAAATGTCCTCCTCGGATGACTGACAATGTGCCTTTTTGTCGTCGAAGTGTGTTTTATAAACGGTCAGCGTGTTTTGCTGTTAGTTTATATGAGGTAAATGTTTATATGAGGTAAATGCTCTTGTGTGAGTGTGAATATATATAAATATATAAGGGCCAAGGAGAGATCAGACACATGAATTGTAAATAAGCATGCAGGTGTATAAACCGCGAATATGTTGTTGATTTATATGTTATTATTTCGTCTGGCTGCAGTGCTGGTGTGTTTTCGTAGCTTTGGGTTTGATCTTTGTGTTGGTGAAGCTTCAGGCTTCATTCATAAGGGCCTGTGCAGGTGATTAAACCACCAGCAGGAGATGTGTCAAGACAATAAAAGTGCGTTTTGTTGTAATCTTTTCTATTCGATATTATGTTTATGAATGTCAGATAAGTAGTTAAATTATTTCGTTTTTAAATTTTTTTAAAATTGTTAATATTAATAATTTATCCATAATCAAAATGGTTTATTTATTTACTTTGTTTATTTTGCAGATTTTTATCTAGGCTTTTATTATTTATCTTTCGTATGTATCTTTTCCAAATTGCTTTTTTACTTAAGGATTTTTTCTGTTACATTTTAATACATTTATTATTATTATTATTTTTATTTATTTATTTTGTACTATTTGTCATGATCTTGAGTCTTAAAAGTTGCTGTCGAGTTTTAAAGGAATGGTTCATCCAAAAATGAAAATCCCCCCATAATTTACTAACAATCAAATTATCCTCATTGTATATGATTTTATTTTTTTCAGACGAACACAGTTGAAGTAGTTTTACATTTTATCCTGGCTCTTCCATGCTGTGTAATGGTGTTGGACAGTCGCCCTTTAATGAAGCTTCCATAAGCACATAAATTTGTCATAAAAAAAAAAAAAAAAACCTAGCCTATATGCTACCAGGGCATTAATGCGTGTCTTATGAAGCGAATCAATGTTTTCTTGTAACAAAAGTATTTCATATTGTTGAATTATAAAAGTCAAATGCTATTTGCGCACTCATGACAGCTTTACGAATTATGAATGCGTCTTACGAACGCACATTCTGCAGGTTGCCAAAAGCCTGTGAGTTTATAGATATGAGTTTATAATTTAAGAATTAGAAACAATTTTTCTAATTCTTCATTATGAGCATTTGAGTGTATGGTTAAAATCTAGCTTAGCGTGCCATCTACTGTTAAAAACTAGCCTAGAGCGCCATCTGCTGTTAAAAATTAGCCTAGAGCACCATCTGCTACTTAAAAGCTAGCCTAGAGCACCGTCTGCTGTTAAGAACTAGCCTAGAGCTCGTCTGCTGTTAAAACTAGCCTAGTGCACCGTCTGCTGTTAAAAACTAGCCTAGTGCACCGTCTGCTGTTAAAAACTAGCCTAATGCACCGTCTGCTGTTAAAAACTAGCCTAGAGCACCATCTGCTACTTAAAAGCTAGCCTAGAGCACCGTCTGCTGTTAAGAACTAGCCTAGAGCGCTGTCTGCTGTTAAAAACTAGCCTAGAGCTCGTCTGCTGTTAAAAACTAGCCTAGTGCACCATCTGCTGTTAAAAACTAGCCTAGAGCACCATCTGCTACTTAAAAGCTAGCCTAGAGCACCGTCTGCTGTTAAGAACTAGCCTAGAGTGTCGTCTGCTGTTAAGAACTAGCCTAGAGCTCGTCTGCTGTTAAGAACTAGCCTAGAGCTCGTCTGCTGTTAAAAACTAGCCTAGAGCTCGTCTGCTATTAAGAACTAGCCTAGAGCACCGTCTGCTGTTAAGAACTAGCCTAGAGTGTCGTCTGCTGTTAAGAACTAGCCTAGAGCGCCATCTGCTGTTAAGAACTAGCCTAGAGCTCGTCTGCTGTTAAGAACTAGCCTAGAGCTTGTCTGCTGTTAAGAACTAGCCTAGAGCAAAGTCTGCAGTTTAAAACTAACCTAGAGCGCCGTCAGCTGTTAAAATTAGCCCAGAGCGCCATCTGCTGTCAAAAACTAGCCCAGAGCACCGTATGCTGTTGCCATCTGCTGTTAAAAAGTAGCCTAGTGCCATCTGCTGTTAACAACTAGCCCAGAGCACTATCTGCTGTTTAAAAACTAGCCCAGAGCGCCATCTACTGTTAAAAACTAGCCCAGAGCGGCATCTGCTTTTAAAAACTAGGCCAGAGCACCATCTGCTGTTAAAAACTATCCTAGAGCACCGTCTGCTGTTAGGAACTAGCCTAGAGCACCGTCTGATGTTAAAATCTAAATCTAAGCTTGTTATTGATTCTGGAGAAAATAGCGATGCATTTTAGAAATCTCAGAATTGATTTCTCAAATAATTTTTTCCACTGTTGTATTAGTAAACCAGAAAAGTATTGTTTTAAATGGGAGTGTCGCAGCATACCATTATTGACAATAACTGTGATAATCATTTTATTGTTGAGATGCTGCAATATGCCGGCATTGAATTGAACATGTTGGACTACATCATACTATAAAACAATTGTGTTTTCATTATAATTTAGTACTGAACTCATTAAATTGATTTGTAGGAGTAATGAAATGTATGATTTTCCAGAAACTCACTCGTATGAATAAAGACATCCAGCATACACTGATTAAATAAAATGCAGACAGATATTATCTAACTGATTATATATGAGAATAATTGACACATGACTGCAACAGTATGCTTTATCTACATAAATAAGGATAAAAGTAGGGATGATATAAAGCAGTGCTAATCAACACTGTATGAAATGCTATTATATATTTATGTTTTTTCTGTAACTAAGTAAATTTGTCTAATCGTTTCTTTAGTCTCCCCGTGTTCGCATGGGTTTCCTCCGGGTGCACTGGTTTTCTCTGCAAGTCCAAAGACATACGCTTTAGATAGGGCCAGACAGAATCTGCGGACATTTTCTGCTATTTCTGTGCAGAATATTGTTGAAAATCTGCAGAATTATGCGGAATGATTTTGGGAGTATCATAACTAAAAATAAAAAATACCTTGTTAACTTTTATTTAATGTTTACAATGCAAATCTAAGTAGATCGCTTTATTTGGTAAACAAAGCAAGTCTCTCATATAATATATCTACTAAAAGACAGAAAATATTACTTTACAAACTGCATTGTAAATAAATTATGAACATTTTCATATTAGTCAATAATATTACTAAAATTAATTTTAAAACTGAAAAAATATAAATTTACACAAGTAAATAAACAGAAAAAAAATGATGGACTAAAAATCTGCAGAATTCTGCGCGTGCAGATTTCGTGTGGGCCTAACTATAGGTTAATTGGATAAGCTAAATTGTCTGTAGTGTTTTTTTGTTCCTCCAGATTGAGGGTAAAGCATTGGGCTAACAACCCACCTCATAAAAATTTGATGTTTCGAAACACCAACATAGTGCAGCAAAATATCAACTTCGATATAAATGGCTCTTGGAGTAAGTAATAGATTCTTTAGAGTACAGTAATATGATTAAAGGCTGATCTATTCTTCTGCATCATACACGTGTATGGTCCGGTGCAGCCTGCTCGCGGTCGCATACCCCTCGCCGTCGCCGTCGTTGACACACGCCTCTCAAAAAATGTAACTACACATCACAACGACATGTAGCACAAGCTCTGTGATTGGCTTGGTAGCACTGATGAGTGTGGGCGGGGGATGAGAGCTGCACAAACCTGTTGGAGCGAGTGTTTACGAGTGTCGAGACCTATGAAGGAGCTCCAGGTGGAAACTGTTGCTTTGTGTTATGATTATTGTTGTTGCATGTTCGACAGTTCCCGCTTCAGAATGAGCAAGTTTTAGCTACTTGTACATTTAAGATAGCATTCAGAAAAAACAAAACATCAACAAAGAAACTCGATACAGAGGAAGTGAAAATCCTTTTCTGCCAGCTAGCGTTTCGGAAATGTTTTTGCAGAGCAACACAAACAGCACACACTAATATAAATGCACGACTACACGCAAGGCAGGTGCCGTGGGTTACGCCGATTACGCGACGCAGAAGTATGAACCAGCCTTAATTGGGTAAAAGAAGAAAGGTAAAACGACTTGTATAGCATTTTTTTGTTTCTATAGGTGTATAGAAATAGCATTATTTCTATAGTCATTGCAATATATTAGTAATAATTTTGGACATGATAATCATGTAGTGAAGAATCTGAGATAAAACTAATTACGATTCTGTGTATTGAGACCATTTTTACCATTTAGATTTTTTTAAAGTAAGTTAAGCATACATATTATTTTGAACAAAGGTAGAAAAAAATTAAGTTAATTTGGTGTTTGTTTCAGGAGTAAATACCAAAAAATACTATCCTAAAGTCCTAAGAACTATTATTCGTCCATGGCAGTGACTTAATAGTGGTTGTGGTTGTTAGGCACCACCTTCTTTGAGAAAAAAAAATATTTTTTTCCTCTGTTCAATCTGTTGAGGTTAGATGTAAAACAAAATGTGCACTAAAGTAGTGTTTCTCAACCACGTTCCTGGAGGACTACCAACACTGCATGTTTTTGATGTCTCTTTTATCTGTCACAACCATTACAGGCCTTTCAGTCACAAATGTGCTGATGATCAGAATCAGGTGTTTGCTTAAGGAGACATGAAAAATGTGCAAAGCTGGTGGTTGAGAAACACTGTACTAAAGATCTTTTTTTAGTAGTAGATATAAAGTGCTTTTATAAATAAACAGTGCACAGTTGTAAAGATTATACTTAAATATTAATGTAGGCATTACCAGATATGTTCTTAACTGCAGTTTATTGTCTCTGTAATATTAGTTTTGTGTTGTTTGTTGTTGATATACTAAATATTTAGTGTTATACTTGTTTTTTATTGACGTTTCATAATTTTTTTTAGCTTGGTCAATCAGCAGATCATTTTTGTCCATTCATATTTAGGTCAATCACTTCTTAAAGTCACATCAGTATTATCACAGATATTGTATTGTATAGCATTTTGCATTAATAGCCTCAATCTTTATCAATCCAGTTTATATATTTATTAACATATCTATATTTTTTATTGCCTGAATCTAGTACATGGACTTAATTTTTCTTGTTACGCGTCGACATGATGAATGGACTCGCACCGAGTTTCTTTTTGACCTTGCGATTGTTCAGCTGTTATTTTATTTATATATATTTTTAAACACTCATGCGGCGTATTGTTAGGCGTCCTGGTTTCCTGCGCCGCCGGCCTGTTTCTGTCACACCGAATATTAATGTTCGTGCGTGAGAGGCGCTGCGGTAAGGAATGATCCACGAGCTCCTGTTCGTACAAGCTCATCTGCATCACCACAGGAGGATTCTCACCTGCGCGGCCCCCAACCCCCTTTCACCTGAACATCGCTTCATTCAGCAGCACCGCATTCGTTATAGACAATGAGATGACTTTTATTTAATGACTTCTTGCATCGTGGTTGCTTGTGCTCAATTATTTTCTTTTTTTCTGCTTAAGAAATGAAACTAGCACTGTAAAATGCAGCAGATCTGGTGTCCAGCAGAGATCAAAATCACCTTTTTTCACTTTGGCATGTCATTGCGAATGTTACCCGTTCACCATATGTGCCTTGTTCTCCCAATAAGTGCAGTGAATCTGAAACGTGACCTTCTCTGTTAAGAAGTACATCCAGTACTGGGATATGCCTTTGAACTGGTGTTCAAACTGGGTCAAAACAGCTAATTGTGTTTCACCAAATATTTGTTATTGTCTCAATTGTAGCCTGTTCACCATGTGTGCCCTGTTCACCCAATACATGAAATGAATGTAGAGCAGAGCTTTTGGTTTTAATTTTCAACATTATACTTGGTTGTAAGGGCATTATCTTGCGGTGAAAGATTGTTTGAGCTTGTAAAGCAACTATTTCTACTACACCTTAAATTTTTGTAGGGGATTAAGTGCTGTTTACACTGGACACGTTTTTGCGTAATGCTAGTCTGCGTACTTGCAAAGGCAACACAATGCAGGGTATTGAGATTTTTTTTTTTACTTGACACCATTTTAAAAGCATGAAGTTATTGCTGTGTGGCTCTGAAAACTGTGAAACACAATGCAACAGCCAAAGTCGTCCATCTGACGCATACCTACATAGACCAAAAATTAAAAATAGCCCACCTAGAGTGCTTGAGCACTTTTTTCAGTCCAGCACTTGAGCAGTCAAAACGTCCCTAGTGTCCATTTAAACTACTGCTGTCTAAATGAATGATAAATTATCTTGTTATATTTTTGACCAGATATTTCTAACGTTCTTGAATGTTACCTTTTTACCATGTATTCACTGTTCACCTAAAACGTTTCATAATTTAAGTTGCTCATTTGCATTGAATTTACAGCTATATAATGACATTTTGCTAAATAATGTTTTGAATGTTACCTTTTCACCATGTGCTCCCTGTTCACCCAAATTGTAGAGCTAGTCTTTTGTGTGAAGTATACAGAGGTGTTATGAAAATTGGTCTCCAAAACAGGTCAATATCAACTTATATATGCTTTTTGGCAAAATATTTAAATAACATTATAAAAATAGATGAATAGTTTGACCTGTGCCCCCCACCCCCCTCTGTTCAGCTAAATATTATTTAAAATCTTTCTGTTAGACATTTATATGATGGAGTGAACAGTTGCAAATGAAGCAAATAAGGCCAAAGTCACCTTTGTAAAGTTATCACATTGAATCTTACCGGTTCATTCAGTGTTCACCCTAAAATTTGAGTGATTTTAGAGCTGGACTGGTGTTAGTGAGTATGGCGTTGAATTGGTGTTTAAAATTGGTCAATTGAAGCGTATTGTTTTGCCAAAATGTCGGCTATTATCTACAACTGTACCTGTTCTCCTGTGCACCTTGTCCACCCCAAAAGTACTTTGAATTTACAATTCAATTAATTAATGTTTTGAATGTTACCTTTTCACCATGTGCTCCCTGTTCACCCAAAATCCATTTTTAATGTAGAGCTAGCCTTTTGTGTAAAGTACATAGAGGTGTTATGGCAATTGGTCTCCAAAACAGGTCAGTATCACCATATATATGCTTTTGGCAAAATATTTAAATAACCTTATAAAAAGTATGTTAATAATTTCCCCCTGTTTAGCTAAACAATATTTAAAATATTTATATGATGGAGTGAACAGTTATATGCAATGGAATTGATGCAAATAAGGCCAAAGTCACCTTTGTGAAGTTATCATATTTAATCTTACCTTTTCAGTCGGTGTTCACCCTAAAAATTTGAGTGATTTTAGAGCTGGACTTGAATTGTTGTTTAAAATAGGTCAATTTAAGCATTTGGTTTTGCCAAAATGTATGCTGTTATATACAACTGTACCTGTTCTCCTGTGCACCTTGTCCACCCCAAAAAGTATTTTGAATTTACAAGCTAGATCTTTCTGTGATAGTGTGAATAGGATTGTATAGTTTGTGATATCCACAAAGAAGGTCAGTCAACTTGACATGCTTTTGCATAAAATCTGTGCACATCTTGAATGTTACCCGTTCACCCTCTGCACCCCGTTCACCCAATAAGTACTGTGAATATGGGAGAACGATCATTTAATGTGTTTTCTGACAAGAATTGTTATCATCTCTAGAGCATCTTGCATCTAGATTTCACAAAACGCTCCTCACCTCATTTTTCTTGGATGTGTCCTGGTCTCGGAGCTGCCCAGAGGTGTCACCTGGACCAGAGAAATGACCGCTGTGACCGGTCACCTTTAAATGTCAACACATTTTCTCATTCTGTTCTTACATGGCTGGAAAAGCCAGTGGACAGCAGACCTTCTCTCTTCCCTATGTATTAACGAGAATAATGACTGGTGTGGTGAATTATGGCGCGGTGGTATTTTGGGCCGCTACAGAGTTATTGACCTATTCTCTGTTTCGGTAATCAGCGCGGATCTGGATGTTTCTCCCTAATGAGATAATATCTGATACAAATTACTACTCTGCTACCTTCTGGTGTTTCCGCTGCATTAATAATCCATATCTTTTTCGTTCATTACTATTTTGCATAGGTAACATTTCTTGGTCAAGCTAGTCCCGAAACACCCTGCTCCCCACCCCCAACGTGCTTATTAAAAGGAGAACTCTGCAAATTCCGACCCTTATCCTGAGGCTATTCCCACCGTGCTTGCGGACACCATCAGGGGAAGGCAGAATAAACGCGGCTGTCACATTTCCTCTGCAGGCAAACAGCATCTTGGGCTACAATTAGCCAGCAGTGCCAGTCCTCCCCCCCTCCGGTCTTTTGTTATGCAAATGAGACGCATGTAATGCGCCGTTTAGCTGGAATTTTTGCAGATTTTCTTTTTCAGTGAAAGGAGCCGCTTGGTGAATGGGGAGTTTTACTTTAACTTGACTGGCTTTGTGCAACTGTCAGTTCAACTTTTTCCCATTCTCTACAGTGAAAAACGCCAGTAGTTGTCGGCGCAGTCAGTCACAATAACGTCAAGATGATGATTGTTTGTTAATTCAAAGTTTTGTCTGGATATATTGTTTGGTCTGGAAGCGTGTTTGCTTTGAATTGTGTACCTAGACTTTTGAGTGAGCATCATACCAAGTGAGCTACCTACCTTGATGATATTTGAACATATTGAGTTTCCAACTTGGAGCATCAAACCTTATAAGCGCTTTTGTGAACGTTTTTCGTTTTTTTGGCAGTTTACCTAGTTAGTTAGTTAGTTACCTATTTAGAGGTGCATCAGAACAAGTATTGTGCTATGTAGACAGCATTTGTGAACGCTTTTTATGGCCATTTTATTGGCTCCATCTTCTGATAGCAATTTTTAGTCTCAAACCTACATGGACAAAGTTTCTGGCCTTTTTACCTATTTCCTTAATGGGCAGCATATTTGGGCATCAAACCCAGTGAGCACTTGCATAAAAACAATTTCTCCGCATCTTACCTAATTAGCTCCCTATCTGGACAACACTTTCGGACCTCAACACACTTGAGGTCCTTATCTAGACATACATTTTCAGCATTAAACCTAGTGAGGCGTCAACCTAGAGGGCGTCTCTGGGCTGGACAGTATTTTTGGACATCTAACCCAGTGAGCCTCCAGCATGAACTGCATGTCTAGTTAGGTGCCTACCTAGACAGTATTTTTGGACAAAAATGTGAAGTTCTTATCTAAACTGCACCGAAGTAGACATTTTTTCATGGGGTTTAATACCTGATTTTTTGGGGGCTCCAAACCTAGTGAGCCATGTAAATAAATGGCTATTTATATAATTTTACCAAGCTAGTTCTCCATCTATACATCATTTTCAGGCTTCAAAATGAGCACAGTCCCTATCTAGACAGTATTTTTGGACATAAAATGTCAATTTCTTATCTAAACTGCACCAAACTGGACATTGTTTCATGGAGTGTAATACCTGACTTTTTTGGGCTCCAAACCTAGTGAGCCATGTATATAAATGGCTTTTTATGTCATTTTACCAAGCTAGTTCTCCATCTATACATCGTTTTCAGGCTTCAAAATGAGCACGATCCCTATCTAGACAGTAATTTTTGACATAAAAATGTGAAGTTCCTGTTTAAACGGCACCAAAGTAGACATTTTCTCATGGGGTTTAATACCTGATTTTTTTGGGGCTCCAAACCTAGTGAGCCGTATAAATAAATGGCTATTTATGTCAATTTACCAAGCTAGTTCTCCATCTATACATCATTTTCAGGCTTCAAAATGAGCACGATCCCTATCTAGACAGTATTTTTGGACATAAAATGTCAATTTCTTATCTAAACTGCACCAAACTGGACAATGCTTCATGGGGTTTAATACCTGATTTTTTTTTTTGCGCTCCAAACCTAGTGAGCCATGTATATAAATGGCTATTTATGTCATTTTACCATGCTAGTTCTCCATCTATACATCATTTTCAGGCTTCAAATGAGCACGATCCCTATCTAGACAGTAATTTTTGACATAAAAATGTGAAGTTCCTGTTTAAACGGCACCAAAGTAGACATTTTTTCATGGGGTTTAATACCTGATTTTTTTGGGGCTCCAAACCTAGTGAGCCGTGTAAATAAATGGCTATTTATGTAATTTTACCAAGCTAGTTCTCCATCTATACATCATTTTCAGGCTTCAAAATGAGCACGATCCCTATCTAGACAGTATTTTTGGACATAAAATGTCAATTTCTTATCTAAACTGCACCAAACTGGACAATGCTTCATGGGGTGTAATACCTGATTTTTTTTTTTGTGCTCCAAACCTAGTGAGCCATGTATATAAATGGCTTTTTATGTCATTTTACCAAGCTAGCTCTCCATCTATACATCATTTTCAGGCTTCAGAATAAGCACGGTCTCTATCTAGACAGTATTTTTGGACAAAAAATGTCAATTTCCTATCCAAACAGCACCAAACTGGACATTGTTTCATGGGGTTTAATACCTGATTTTTTTGGGCTCCAAACCTAGTGAGCCATGTTTCTAAATGGCTATTTATGTCAATTTACCCGGCTAGTTGTCCATCTATACATCATTTTCAGGTTTCAAAATGAGCGCTGCCCCTATCTACACAGCATTTTTGGTCAACAGCTAGTGAGCTCCCAGTCTATATGACTTTTTTTGTCATGCGTAATGAGCAGGCAGCATGCACTGACTTAAAATTGTGTCATGATAAAATTCATAGCTAGACAGCATTCTGAGGCATCAAACATGGTGTGTTGTCCAGCAAGCCAGCATTTTGAGCTGTCAAACTTAGTGCTCTGCCAACCTAGACAGCATTTTGAACCGTCAAACATAGTGAGCTGCTCCCTATGCATTTTGCTGTCATTTTCTGAAGAAATTGGTTGGTCCGAAAGCACGTTTGGTTTGCTGTAGTGAACGGCTTGTTCATGTACACATTCTTTTCTTTTCCTGCTCTTTGTTTTTGGCTACGTTTTGACGGTAACGCGCAAAATGATTTTCTGGTGACCCACTTTTCCCGATGACCTCACCTACCTGCGTCGGTCAGCGCTTGCTTGTTAAACTGAGGCGTAACCACCTTTCGATTCACTTCAGGTATTATTTGTGCGCAAAAAAATGTGCATGGAAACTAGAGATTTTTATAGAGGCACAAGGGAACGTCACTTTAAGCAGGGCGTGTGTGTGTGACTGCGGCACTGGGTTCGATGGGTAGCTTACGTGCACCCTCTGCAAGCGAATAAGGTGGATTTGCAGTGCTGGCGTGCTCCTACCCTGACAGACTGTCCCACAGTGGCACTTCGCCACAGTTGGTCGTTCTTGTGTGTGTGTGTGTGTGTGTGTGTGTGTGTCTCTGCCGTCTGCCTCTCTCTCCGGTCCACAGGGGCCATCTGATTGGCTCTTGAAGGTGGAGCCCTGCTTAGCGCTGACATACTGCACCCAACCCTCAGGGCGTTCTGATTGGCCAGGGGAGGGATGACATCACAAAGGCCAGCTGTTGATTTGGCGGAGAGTGTGTGTGCGTGAGAGAGAGAGAGGAGAATCAGGAAGGATTGCGGCAGCAATGGCTTTGGGCAGGTACGCGAACGCTCCGCGCTCAGACGGAGGAGAGCAGAGCTGCACTGAGCGCGCTCCGTTTGAAGGCACTTGGGCTGCTATGGAAACTAATGATGTGAGCCCAGCAGTGGATCATGAACGACAGGCAGGTGTGTGTGAATGTGAAGTCCTGGCCGACGTGTTGATTTGCTTGCTGACGTTTGTTTAAATTTGGGGTGAACGCAAAACTTTGCAGTTGAAAGGTTGTACGTGTGTTTTAACAATGAAAGACTTTAGTGAAAGAAAGATTGAGTAAATATTTACAATTTTTAAATCTTGTTAATACCTTGTTAGCGATGAACCTTCATTGTGACTAAATATGCGTGTCAGCAAATTGCACTCATGCTTATGTGTGTGTGTGTGTGTGTGTGTGCACTTCGTAATGACATTCTCATAATTGCTCTATTTTACAATTTAAAAAAAGTGCCCGAGGCAGCTATCAGCGGAAAGCTGGGTGTTTGTGTCAGTGTAAATTACAGCCGAAGGCAACCCGGCTAATATCGTTAATGTGGCGAATCGTGTAAATGAACTGATGAGGAGAGGAGAGGAGAAGAATAGCTCGACTGTGACAGCGGCCACACACTGAGAACACGGATTGAGACGGGAGGGGGAAAAAAGGAGGGAAAACCATTAGCGCCGCTTTTATCTAGAAATATGGGCCATTTGCATATTAGTCTAAAACAGGGGTGAAGTGAAATACGCGTCGCCTGGAGCATGGCACAGTGATGCGCTGCTTTTGTCAGGAGGGTAAGTGCTCGTTGCTGCCTGAAATATGGGGATTAATAATTGATAATGGGAAATTACGGGTGGGCTTCATTGTCTCGGACAAAACAAAGCAAGATGAAGATTGTGTTTTTTTGTGAAAAGTTGAAAAAGTTGTGTCATGGGTTGTCTTTCTTTTATTTACTATTTTTTTATTTTTGTTGTTTGTGAAGATGTATTAAAATTTAAAAAGACAGAACATTTAAGTGGGAGTCGTGATGTGTTTTTTTGTTTGTTTGTTTTGTCTGATTTAAAGTTTGTCGCAGATTTTATCCTAATACATGGTAAACTACATTGATAAAATTGTTTGGTATTGTACTTGATGAGCTTTCCACTTAGACAGCATTTCTAGGCATTATACTTGGTGAGCTGCCTACCTAGGCTGCATTTTGAGCATCAAAAATCTTATAAAGTGTTTGCCTAGACAGCATTTGTGAGCATCATAATTAACACGCTGCCTTCCTAGACAGCTTTTTTGGGCGTAAAATCTTCTGAACTGCTTTAATAGATGCATTCTTGGCTTTACACCTGGTGAGCTGCCTACCTAGGTGACATTTCAAGGCATCAAAAGCTTATTAACTGTTTGCCTCGACAGCATTTGTGGGCTTCATTTTCATCTGCTGAATGCAAAAATGCAAACGTAAAACCTTGTTTTATGACAATCAAATCTAGTAGGCTGGTTTTCTTTATGCATAATGAGCCGCCTACATAGACTGCATTTTCAAGCATCAAAAGCTTATTAACTGATTGTCTATACAGCAATTGTGTACGTAATACTTTGTGCGCTACCTTCCTAGACAGCATTTTTTTAAAATGCAAAACACCTTGTGCCTTTCTAGATGTGCTAAGGCATTGTTGTCTCCCTAAGTAGCAGTTTTGGCTATGATTTTCATCCGCTAAATGCATAAATGTAAATGTAAAACCTTGTTAAACGCCTACCCAGAAAGTATTTTTGGCCATCAAATCTAGTGAGCCGTGATCCTTCTTTTTTTTTTTTTTGTGCATTATATCTATTGAACCGCCTACCTAGGCTGCGCTTTCAGACATCAAAGGCTGTTTGCCTTGACAGAAAGTATCATACTTAGTTCGCTGCCTTCCTAGACAGCAGTTTGGGCCATTGAATCAAGCTTCCTTCCTACACCAGCAGCAAATCTAGTAAGCTGTCTACCTAGATGACTTGCGCTCAACCTAGACAGCAATGCCGAGCGTTGTAATTTCTGCTACCTTATTTAATTCTCATTTTGGGCATCACACCCACACTAAACATTTTAAGTGTGCAAAACCTAGTTATCATCCTTTTAAGATTATGAAATCTTAGTCAACTCTCTAATGTGACAATATTTTTAGGTGTTGTACTTTGTAAATTATGCAACTCGAGCTCTCAAATTCGTATATATTTTTACGATCTTGTACATATTAATGCGGTTTGTTCATCCTCCAATGAGGGGTGGGGTTAGGGGTGGGGTTTTTGGGGCACGCCTCCTTTTCAAAGTCAGACCTATTGAAATACTATGAAGTCGTACAAATTAGCCACATTTTCGACAACACGTTTCCTCGTGAGATCGGGAGGAAATTATATTAAATAGCTATCTAGACATCTTGATTTACTTTTTTTCTTGGTATCACGTGAACATCATTTTTAATCATCCTATTCGACAAATACAGTTTTATCTGGATATCACAAATAGTATACTGCCTTCAAAGCCTAAAATGCTGCCTAGGCAGTGTTTGAAACACAGCTTGTTTTGCGTGCTTCTGCCGTGGTTTGATTTTTCCTGATTTTTCTTCTTCTTTTTTTTTTAATCCTCCAGCGTCAAACTCGGACATCTGTACTGTCAAGTTTGTGAAAATATACAGCCGTCGAGGTCCACGGGGAGCCTTTTCTCTCTAGTGATGCTCGGAAGAACTTATTGAATATGGAGCGAAAACTGTTGTGCGCGCAGGAGGGGGAGGGTTGCAGGCGAGGGCGTATTTTGAAATGCAGATTTGGATTTTTCACTTCACCTCGACATAAACGGCGTGTTCGGAGGAATAGATAACGGCAGCACTGAGATTAGCCTGCAGCAAGAGAGAGAGAGAGAGAGGCGCTCGCACATTTATGAACAGCGCTCGTGTAATTCCTGCCAACAAGTAGGTGTTGCAATCCATGTGTGGGAGGGAAAGCGCTCTCATAAGTCATAATTGCCCTTGAGAGCGTCACTTGGTGCGCAATTGTTCGTCCCTGCGGCCCAGAACGGCTCAGACCATTTTTTGAGATCAAGAAACTCAAGGTGACGTGGGATAATGCTATTGACCTGTGCGCAAAACACTCATGGAGAAGTCACGGTCTTGGATAATTCTGACGGACCGTCTGGCTGTTTGGATGACAGCTTGTGTGTTTGTGCGCGCATGTGTGGTCATACCCACCTGTTCTTGTCATTGCCGCCACCTGCGTTTTCTGTCACATTGCGCGCGATGCTAATCCCTTGAATTTTGATTAGTGTGTGTGTGTGTGTGTGTGTGTGTGTGTGTGTGTGTGTGTGTGTGTGTGTGTGTGTGTGTGTGTGTGTGTGTGTGTGTGTGTCTGTCATCTCCTCTGATTGGGTTTTGTGTTCTGAATCCTTAGCTGGACTCCACCGTGGCCAGGTTGTACATGCATTTGGACCCAGTTGGTGTACTTTGAATCCGGTTAAGCCCGTTTGACCTCGAGATGCAGGGTGGGTCATGATTTGGCACAGGTATCTAGATTGGCGGGTGGCAGCGTAGGTGTCAAAAGGGGGGTTGTAGGGCCATCGATTCCCAAGTGAACACTGGGCCATATGTTCTGCTCACGGAAGCATGGGATCCAATGAATGAACCCTACAGTTGTGAAGATAACACTTTAACGTTATTGAAATGTTATCACGTTGTTTTCAGGTAATATTAATGATTTTAATTGTTATCAATAGGATTGGTAGCTATTTTTGGTGTTAAAAGAATAGTTTGCTCTAAAATGAATATATTGCTATCATTTACGAACTCTTCACTTGATCAAAACCTATTTGAGATTCTTTCTTGTGTTACAAATAAAGCAGATATTTTAAAGAATGGTGTCCATTAACTTCTATATATATATTTTTTGATACTATAGAAGTCAATGGGTGCCACCAATCAGCATTTTTCTAATTATCTTCTTTTGTTTAACCGAGGAAAGAAACCTTAAAACCACATGAGGTCGTTTTTATTTTTTAGGGATGTGAATTATTCTTTTAAGTTGGCACCAAAGTTGGTATCAATAATTAAAGCTGTTTTTGTTAAAAATATTTACAAAAATGATAAAATATGAAAAAAGTTAGCAAAAAATTAGTGATCTGTGCTATGGTGATGGTTATTAATATTATGTAAATGAGACCTATAGGAAAGTGATGAGTTTAATCAGCTGAATAATGCCTTTTGTTGTGTTCTGATGCAAAACGTTTGTCCTAGATTTGCAATTTCAGCACATTACACTGGAATTATGATAATTATCATATGTCAGATATTAGGATTGAAATGAAAATACATTTAATACTACAAATTTTGGATTGTAGGTTGAATTTTTTTTCTGTCAAATTAAGTTTATTAATTAAATATAATTAAATTTTTTGTCAAAAAGTGTCAATCTGACTTCTTTTTTCTCTGATGTGCTGCAGTTGTACTAAATTAATTTAACTTGTCCAAATTGTTTATTTTCCATTTAAAGCAATGGTTCTCCCAAAAATGAAATTTCTGTCATGATTTACTCACCGTTTGCTTGTTCTAAACCAGTTTGTGTTCAACACAAGATATATTAAAGAATGTTAACCATTGACTTCCATAGTATTTGTTTTTCCTGCTATGGACTTAAATGGGTAACATTTTTCAAAATATCTTCTTTTGTGCTCAACAAACCAAACAAAAATCCCTTAAACTAGTATGGAACACTTGAAGGGTGAGTAAATGATGTCAAATTCAAATTTTTGCGTGAGCCACCCCCTTAACATAGTATGTTTTTAAAGTGAGGGTGGAGCCGTACGATCAGCTTTGTATTCATGATACCTCATTAAAATGCTTAAAATGCGTCAAAGGTTCATCGTTAAACGTGACTTCCTCTCAGTGTATTTTAATGTTCCTGTCTCTCTGCGGCACAGTCTGTTCTCCATATTCATGTCACCACCCTGACACTTTTTCAAAAGCGCTGCAGTGCTTCGGCTCCCGAAAGACCTTCCAGACTCTCCGTCAAACATCCCTCTACTGTACCCGTGCATCCCTGACCTCTTGACCCTTGCCGTATTTGACCCCTGACCTCTGTCGTTTGTGTGTGTATGTGTGTGACAGGTGTCCGAGGGTGATGCGGAGTGTGTGTGTGAGCCGTGGCTTGGCGACCCGACCCGAGCGCTGGTGACGGGGGTCATGGGACTGCTGCTGTTGCTGCCCCCTGTCCGTCTCTCAGTCTGCCCCGCTGCTTCTGGAGGCCCCAGGGTCCTACGCTCCCTAAGGTTCCTGCCCAGTCCTGAAAACAGCACAGCTGGTAAACGACAACGCAAATCTGCTTTATCTTTCCCATTATGTCATTAATCGGAATACATTTATGTTTGCGTCACCTAAATAAATTGTATTAGTTTGTAAAAACGAAAAAAAAGATGAAAAGCTATGAAGCAAAACATATGATTTCTAAATTTAAATGGTTGCGTAACTTGCGCATTTTGTGTCTACGACTTGCATAATTCGCCATTGCGCATGTTGCGTAACTTGTTGGAACTGCATAGCTTATGTAATACGTCATTGTGTAACTTGTGTATATTGTGTGTGTGTATATAAACAAGTGTATGTACATATACATACACACACACACACACACATATATATATATATATATATATATATATATATATATATATATATATATATATATATATATATATATATATATATATATATATATATATATATATATATACACGCATGCATACATACATACATACATGCAATATACACACAGTTTTACAATTTTACTTTTTGCAGACTTTTTTAATTGGATTACCGATCATAATGGGATTATTTGTTAATAACATCTAATTAATATCCAATTATCTAATCATTGCTATGTCAAAGTGACCAATCCTACTATGGCGAAGGCCTCATGAGTAATAATTAGTTTGTGAATGTACATTGCAGAAATGTTTTGAATTAATGTCATTGTGTTTATTTATTATTATTTAATTAATTGTTTGTTTGTTTGATTGTTTAGTTTAGAAACATAGAAATTAAGTTTCTTTACAGAAATAAGTCTGGTGAGCATACTGGCAGTCTATAAGTTTGCAACCTTATTTTTTTTTTAACAGTAGGTGCAAATTCACCTAAGAAAAGCGTTGCCTGTGAATTTTAATTATAAAGATTGACATTAGCCCGTAGGCTTAACTAATTGGCCACTAGTCAACTGGCTAATTAACGAGTGCTACTATGGGAAATGAATATTAATTAGGTTACCATGAAGGTTACGAAGCAGAATTAGATCATTAATATTCGTAATTTACACTTTTTTTTTTTCCATCGTACAGTTGTAATTTCATCTTTGTTACTATTTCACAATGCTAGCATCAAAGAGCCGAAATAAACCATCTTAAGTCAATGTTTTGGTCATGCAGGTGGTGATTTTCAGTCTTGTGTCTGAGGATAATGTCTGAATCTTCTCTGGACACCAGAAGTAGTGACGTTATGAAGGTTCTGGAGAGTGACGGGCCACACATGGCCGAACCGCCCGCAACCCTCAGTGACTCCCAACAACTTGCGCCCCAGAACAACGGCACACACAACCAGGAATGTGTGACAGACCAAAGCTCCTCCCATCAATCTCAGGTAAACTGGGTGAACGCATCTCTAGTGGTGCATTATGGGTAGTGTAGTCCAAATCCAGCTGCAGTCCTCCTATTTACTCTACTATTTTTGAGCGCGTAACAGTTGATTGATCTAGTTTTGGGATAGTTAATTATTAATCGAACATAATGTTGGTTATTTACATCTCCTGTCAATCATTAAGTCACATCCTCCACCTTTCTTTCATCATTAATTTCCCGCCATATTGGAAATCGTAACATCTTCATGTTTGCATTCAAATCTTAATAACCAAACGCATCTTTATGAAAGTTTACGATGTGGTTGCAGATGAAACATGGATAATGACATTAATTTAGTCCGGCTAGATAGGAATCATAAATCACTCAGACCCCTTTACCTAGGCCTTTTAACTTAACTGTCGCCGAATCCGCCATTTTTGTAGTTTTTAACACTTTCTACATTTATGTTTGTAGTTCTAATGGAATTAACGTTCATCTTGTGATTTGCTATGGCCAATATTAGCCAATTATAAATAGAAGTATGCACAGATCTGGGCCTCTGGAAATAGTTGATCATTCAGCAATACACGTTTACAATTACAATTTTGGAAACGGCAATTGTTTTTTCAAACACTATTTAGGACGTGTAGTATGTTAAGACGCAGCATATATTCTTTTATAGCGTCTTGCTAATGACTTATTATGGAATAGCGGTGTGCTGTTGCCGTGGTTTCCGCTATCCTAATGTCTTTGCTGAAAGACGGTGATAAGACGGCGAGATGAGCGGAATCACCCAATCGGATCCAAGCTGGCGTGTGATTGGCTAGTGCCAGGATAGAGAGGGAGGACAGTTAATCTGCACCTGAAATCCTGCTGGTTTATCTGCAAACCCTCAGGGTGTGTGTGTGTGTGTGTGTGTGTGTGTTTGTACGTGTGTGTGTGTGTGACTTTGCCGCCATCTGCTCTTGGTGCATTGAGAAAGGGCAGTGGGCAGGTGCATTGAAACACATGCTGATCTCAGCTCTATTCCTCGCTCATTGTTCATTTCGCTCTCCTCTCCTGCACAATTAGCTGCTTCACTGGTGCACACACTCCTTTAATGATGAATATTACCTGCCATAACACGTACAACTCAACTTTCCGAAATTTTCTTTGGCGTGGCCTAAATTTACAGTACTAGGTGATGCATTGAGTTAATGAATAGATTGTTAGATGAATGTCAAACGCAATTAAATGAATTCAGTTGATCAGTTATTTAACTGGATGTCTTGACAGTGCTGACATTTATAAGTGTTTACAAATATTTCACTTTAAATGATAAATCATTTAACTACAATGTTGAATATAATTAAATAATATCATATAATTGATATATAAAAACAAAGTAATTATTTAAAAATTAAAATGATGGTGTTTGGAAATAAATAAATAAATAAATTATTATTTTGATTTATTTATATATTTATTTATTTCCAAACACCATCATTTTCATTTTAAATATGTTACGTGCTTAAGTTGTTTTGTTGGATGAGGTGTAAAATTAAGTGAGTCTCTACTGGTGCTGGGTGAAAATGAGAAAGCACAACAAATAGATAAGTGAAACAAATAACAATTTATTAAACAAAGAATACCAAACAATGAATATATGAATTTAGAATGTAATTTTAAATAAGCACATTAAACGAAAAACAGGAGTGTCGCCAAAACAGAGAAATAAATATAACAAAGCAATCTAACTAAACCCCAACCCACTAAACTAACTAACCAAAGAAAAATGCAGAAACAAAACCATAATCTTCATCGTATGTGACTCTTACGGCTATTCCAAACTGTAATTACAAATGTGGCAACTCCTCCATAAACTAACACAAAAAGCAATGCTGCTCAAAATAACTAGTACACACTGTTAGCGATTAGCAAAACAATAGCTTATCTGATCGTACGACTTCCTAATAATAAGTCATAAATTGAGCTGCACAGACTTATCTAATAAATAAAGCAATTAAACGAGAGACAAACTAAACAACTACAACAAAAATAAATAGCACGAATACAAATGAACAGGCTAGTCGACACGAGTGAGGAGTTTGGTGGCGAGCCAATTGCTCCTGCTGAACAGCGCAAGCAAACCCCTTTTAAATGTGGCGGATCAGCTCCTGATTGGTACGCCGAGTGCGTCATAATGCTCATTGAAAGGCTTTTCGTCCAATGGTCGCACACCTAGGACAGGACAGAGTACACAACAGAAAAAGAAAAAACGAAACAGAAAACAAACACAAAACACCACAAAACATACGTGAAACGTAATAAATAATTACATTTGTTTATAAATTATTTATAATTATTTATAAAACAAAAAAAATTTTCAAATCAAATTGATTGCTTTTGGAGATAATTAAATAATAATAATAATAATAATAATAATAATAAAATTATAATAATTTTTATAATAATAATAATAAAATTATAATAATTTTTATAATAATAATAATAATAATAATAATAATATTTATTATATATATATTTTTTATTTCCAAACACCATCAATTTGATTTTTAAATAATTACTCTGTTTTATAACTTTGTTTATAAATTATTTATTATTTATTAAAATTATTTATAAAACGAGGTAATTATTTTTTAAAAATGGTGTCATTTGGAAATAAATAATATTTATTATTATTATTATTATTATTATTATTATTATTATTATACAAATAATAAATAAATAAATGAATATTGTCTGCAAAAACACCCAATGATAATTCTGACTTTTATCATTCCCAGATTCATGCCTTTTGTTAATTTCTGAAAATCATTTTTCCTATCATTTCATATACAACATCAAACAAAAACTTTCATAATTTCTTCCATAATTTTTTTTCCAGCAAATGTGTAAATGTCATCCAAATTAAAAATCAAACCTTAACTTCATTAACATCAACAAAAAATTTCAGTTTGAATGTAAAGCAATAAAATGTTTTTAATTAAATGCATCAATTTTAAATTAATAAGATTTATAAATCTAACTTTGTATTGAGTTTTAAAGATATATTTATTTTTAAATATTTGTTAAATATCAGCATATTTCAAACATAATCCAAATATCCTCTCTTCTTTCTAATTAGCCACAGCTTGGCCAATCAACACAGAGTATTAAACGGTCCAAGGTACGTTATGATCGCAGCATGACTTCGCCTTGCATTTTGTATTTATTTATTTTTTTAACTCGTTGGTTGTGTTTTGTTTGCCTGCACTTTGTGTGCCTTGCGAGGAAAAGGAGAGAAAGAGTTTGGCAGTGCATTGTGGGAATAAAAGCCCCTGCTGGCGTCAGTAAAGAATAATAAATGTGCTTGGAGGGGATGCTGTGTTTAGCACTTTTTTTTTCAGCATGAGCTCGAAATGCCGGAGGTTTGCAAGACCTGAGCGCCTCCTCCGGAGATTTTCCCACATTGTCTCCAATTCTGCTCTGCTCTTGATGCATTTGCAGCCTTGTTTTGTGGTTGTGTGTTTGTTTTTTTAGTTTATTTGATGTTTGCCTGCAAGAAGTCGTCGTCTTTTGGTTATTATGTTTTCTAAACCTTTAATGAATTGCATAAAAACTCATTTATTATTTTTTTTTTCCAAGTGCTTGCTGTCTGTTGTCTTTTATATAATGTGAGCGTTTGTTTTAATAACCATGCTTGTAATTAACGCCAGCTCTGAAAAGTCTCTTGAGATGTTAGAGAATGGTGCTTGTTTATTTTTAGCCATGCGTTGTGTTGGACTTTTTTTTTTGCGCAATTGAGTGCCAGACGTTTTTGTAACCATGGTTACTCTCCTCCAGTCCAACGGCAAGTTAAAGTTAGTCCGCAGCTTGGCGGTGTGTGAGGAACCGTCTCCGCCTACGCTTCGAGAACTGACGCACGAACAGGTAAATGAGTGTGTGGGCGTGTGTGTTTGAAATGGCATAAAACTTTTAGGTCAAGTTTACTTCGTCACATACTATAAAACGATCACATTCTGTATGTTTTACGAAGTATTTAGCCCAAAATGGACTTTGTTATAAAAAAAGTAAAAAATGCGGTGCTAATTAATAGCTTAGTGCTTTATCTTCACATTTTTTATGGAAATCATAGGAAATGTATATATTCAAACTACTTGTCATGGGTCTCAAACTCAACTCCTGGAGGGCCGCAGCTCTGCACAGTTTTGCTCCAACTCTAATCAACCACACTAATCAAGATTATCAAGACTAATAGACGCTACTAGATCAGCTGTATTTGATTAGGGTTGGAGCAAAAATGTGCAGAGCTGCGGAACTCCAGGAATTAAGTTTGAGACCTATGACTTAAGTAGTTTGCTCTAACTTAAAATGAGCTTAAGCAACACTTCTTTCAATCAACTTAAAATTGAAAAAGCCAATAAGTTAACTTAATTTGTGTTGAGACAAGATGATAGGATTGTGTGGAACCCAGCATTTTTACAGTGTATTTTTATTTTAACAGCGAACATAAATGTTTCGTAAATGAATACCAAGTTTTTACGTTGAAAACGTTAGTTTTGTGTCCCAAAACATAATAGTTTTACAAGAGACCGCAAAATTCTAAAGGCATATCAACAGTTTTCTGCAAGAGATTGGCAATTTTTGTGGGCAACAGAAAGATTTCTTTAAGAAATGCAGGGTAATTGTAATAGTTTTGCAGAGAGAAAAAAGTTATTTACTTAAATAGTTATACAAGACAATGCAGTATATTAGTTTAGCTAGAGAGCACAAATGTTATTTGTTGAATTAGTTTGTGAGATGATGCAGAGTTTCTCAGTACACTCAGATTATGTTTGCGGTTTCTTCAAACTGTTTATTTAAAATGAGCTGAAACAACACAATTAAGTTTTTTGGTCGGGCAACTTGATTGTTATATGTTTAATCCACTTAAATTTGTAAAAATGAATAAGTAGCTTAATTCCTTCTTGTTGTCCCAAATGTGTGGATCTCAGCATTTTGGTGCATCTCAAAGGTTATTAAATCAAACCAGTAGTTTGATGAGTGAATTAGATAAATTTGTTTATTCAAACTTTCCTGTGATGACACTGTAGTTTTTTTTAGAAAACTGTAGTTTTGCTGATGAATGCAATAGATTTACAAGAGAAAACAATAGTTGCAAGAGACCACAATATACTCAAGGGAACTCCATCGTTTTCTGCTAGACAATGGCAGTTTTTGTAAGTGAACGAAAAGTTTCTCAGAGAAATGCAATAGTTTTGCAAACAAAGTTTGGTGATGCAGCAGTTTGCGAGTGAAACTTGAAGAATATTAAAGTTTTTTTTGAGGTGGTGCAGTACTTTTGTTAGAAAACTAGGATTGGACGATATTACTAGCCCTATTAATTGAAATCAAAACCTCCGTTAATTGAACACTTTACCTCAATTATGATTACCGAGCAATATTATATTTTTCAACTTTTTTTTCCTCTCATCGTTCATTTTTATAATTTGCACATTAAATATACTCAATTATTGAAGGTGTTTTTCTAATTAAAGAGCTCTTTTTATTCTTCATGATATTAAAATAATTTGAAGGAAACAAACTATTTAGGATTTTTTGATGAGTACTTCACTTTCAAGCAATTAGTGCTTTGATTTCAGTTTGAAGTCATCTTGTGAAGAAGGGTCACATTATATACAATTTTAATGTAAAAGACAAGTTTTCATTTTAAAGACTATTTTCAGTTTAATTGAATATTTCATTGTCAAAAGTGGGAAATAACCGAAACTAAAGTTCTAACATAACATCAGTGAACTAAATATTTAAAATTGGCTCGGGGTTTAAGCTGAAGGAAATTGTGTGAAAACGTTATTGCTTATAGAAATATTGCTACTAATAATCTCTCAGGCTTCTAAATATTAATTACATTATCTGTGTTCGCTCAAACTGATTTTACAAACTAAAAATGCAGATGAGACATGAACATGGGGCTGAATTGCACTCTTCCCGCCCCCATGGCAAGTAAACCAGCAACAAAGAATATGATTTACCTCACATATGAGAGACTCCCATTCTCGTTTTTTGACCGGTTACCACACGGATGAACAATGCAATCATCGTGATCTCAGGGAAACTCAAATCACTCAGTTTGTCCACAAGCTATTTAATTTTTTTTAAAGATAAGTATTAATTGGGTCAAAAAATTTAAATAACTGTCATTGGTTATTAGTTATGAATTTTGGTTTCGGCTTCTCTTTGATTAATCATCCAGCCCTATAGAGAACACCATTATCTAGTAAGAGATCGCAGTAGTTTTGTACAGCAATGTTTTTCTGTATCGTCATTTCTTGAAGTGAAGCAGTACTTTTGGAGAGAATGCACTAGATTTGCAAGGGAACTTAAATTTTTAAGTTTGAACGAAAAGTTTAGGGATTTTTAACCTTTCTCAATATTGCACAGTTACTTGGTCGAAAGAGTTTTACTAAACCATGCAATAGATTTGCGAAAGAATTTGCTAGTTTTACACCAATTTTCTAGTACAAACACAATAATATTTAGAAAGAACGCAAATATTTCCAGATATCGTAAATGATTCTAGATCACAACTTAAATATCACAAAGATGTAAGCCAAAGCAAAATTCTCTCAAGAGAACGCAACTTCATTCAGAGGAGCGCAAAAACGTTTTGCGGGAAAACTGAAATGTTTTGCCCAAATACATATTTTATCGAAACATCGTAAATGAGTTTTTTCGAGAGAAAGCTACTTTTTTGATATGGCAAAGTAGGGCTGCACGCTATTGGAAAAATCTGATATTGAGATATTTAATTTTTTTGCGATTTTTAAATATTGCGATATTACAGTTATACAGTTATACAGTTTCATGTATGATGGTACATTTAACCATGTAAGATGGTTTGTATTGTTCTATTTGATGATATTCTGCAAAGTCCAACAGTATTCAGATACAGAAATTGAACAATCACAATGCAAAAAAAAAGCTTTTCTTACTTTTTGTCTCGTTTCTAAATTCTTAGACCAAGTAAAAATGTTGTTTTGTTTTAGAATTAAGAGAGAATTTTTTGCTTGTTTTAAGTACATTATCTGCCTGTGGGTTAAGTGAAATAATCTTGTTTTCGCTTTAAAATGTAGACATTTGGACTAGAAACAAGTAAGAAATGTTTTTGCATAACTCTTTATAAATACAGTGATTAAATAAAATTCTGTAGCTACTGGTCAACTATAATTCAGACTGGACATTGCATATATTTTACGATGTGACTATTGCGGATGTGCACATTGCGATATCGATGCTAAACGATATATTGCGCATCTCTATTGCAAAGTATCTTGTGGCGACAATTTTCGATTCGAATTGCAAATTCAGTTTATTTTGTAGTGAATGAAGTAGTTTTTAAAGGTGAAAGATATGCACTAGAATGTGGGAGGGGACGCAAATATTTCTCAAAAGAATGACAACGTTTTTGTGTAATTGCAACAGATTTACGAAAGAATACAGATGTTTTGTGAGGCAGTTCAAAAGCATAGAAATATATATTTGTCCCTCCATCTCCTTCCTTTACCTCCGTTGCCATGTCCCATTAGGTGCTCCATAGCAAAGCATCAAACCTATTAAGCTTCGTCCTTGCCCCACTTCAGCCCACGACAATAACACTGTCAAACCATCAGCGCTGCTCTTAGTTGTAAAGACGCTTACGTGTGTGTTTGAAGTCGATTGCGTGTGTGCGTGCGTGTTTAATAGAGCTGTGCGTTTTATTGAAGGTGTGTGCGCGTGTGTGTCCCCAGTGCAGGATTGCATTCATCCATCATCTATACCAAATACAATTTTCCTGTCTCAGCTGCCTAGCTCAGTGGATTGCTATAATTGCCTGTTCTTATCCAAACCCCATTTTTGTTCTATTTATTAGGTTAGTCTGCAGCTCAGAGCCGCTATTAGAAAGCCCAGCGCTCGCCACAGGCGGTCAACACCATCAGCGCTTTCTATATGAGGCTGCAACTTTATTTGCACGTTTGGTTATTTCGTAGGGGGGTTATTGATGGTGATTTGGGATAATAGGCAATGCATTCGCATATCGATGTATCACGATTGTGACAGTGCTGCATCAGTACCTCAGGAGTCTATGTTTTATGTAAAAAAAACTGAACATTTACTATGTCATATCTCTATTTATGATTTATTTTCTTTATTTATTTTTACTGCTTGATTTTTTTTAAATTTTTTTATTATGTAAATGATAATTTATGATTGTGTGTGTGTGTGTGTGTGTGTGTGTGTGTGTGTGTGTGTGTGTGTGCGTGTGTGTGTGTGTGTGTGTGTGTGTGTGTGTGTGTGTGTGTTTGTATGGATAGATAGATAGTTAGATAGATCGAAAGAGAGCAATATACATAAACATATACATGTATTCATATGTTCATATTTGTTTATATATATATACTATCTATAAAGACAAATTTTCGCTATTTTCATCATATATAAATTGAAATGTAAAATATAATTGATTATGAAATAATTTATAATTAATAAAAATCTGCATATATAGATATTATATTATAAAGTTATATAATTACTATATTTTTAAATGCTTTTCTTTTTTTAAAAAATCAGACCAAAATGTTTTCATTCTTTATTGAATTATATATTTGTCTTTTAAGATGTAAGTCGACGCAAAATATTTTTAAGAGAACGCAAATTCATTCAGAGGATCGTAAAAACGTTTTGTGGGAAAACTGAAATGTTTTGCCCAAATACTTATTTTATTGAAACATCGGAAATGAGGTTTTCGAGAGAGCTACTTTTTTGATATCGGAAAATATCAAATTTGATATCGATATTGAAAAAATCTCATATTGCAACATTTTATTTTTCTGCGATGAAATATTGCGATATTAACACAGTTTCACAAGATGGTTTGAATTGCTCTATATGACGATTTTCTGCGGAGTCCAACAGTATTCGTATACAGAAATTTAACAATCACAATGCAAAAAAATATATTTTCTTACTTTTTGTTTCATTTCTAGTCCAAATATCAGAAAATTCTTAGACCAAGTAAAAAATATTGTTTAGTTTTAGAAATGAGTGAAATTTAAGAGTTTTTTTTGCTTGTTTTAAGTAAATTATCTTCCTGTGGGAAGTGAAAGAATCTTGTTTTCACTTTGAAATGTAGATATTTGGACTAGAAACAAGACAACAATTCTAAGTAAGAAATAAAAACTTGTATAAATTCTTTATAAAAACAGTGATTAAATACAATCCTGTAGCTACTGGTCAACTATATTTCAGACTGGACATTGGATATCTTTGCAATGTGTATTTTCATTCTTTATTGAATTATATATTTGTCTTAAGTTTTTCAACAGTAAATCATAGGTTATTGTCATTTCTTTATACTTATTGGTAACGAACTGTAGCAAATGATAGCAAAGTTGTCAATTTTATATGAGGGACTTTTTTTTTAATGAATGCATACCTGGCTATGTGTGAGAACTTGTATAATGAATACCAGGAACAGACATTGTTGACGTCCTTTGAGCAACCTTGCCTTTTAACAACACTCATTTAAAAAAAAAAATGCTGTCTGCTGCATTTCTTCTTTTAAATCAGAAAGTCACGCAACGCAAGAGCAGGTGAGGAAGAAAAGATCTCAAGGTCTTTGTGGACAAACCGTCTGAAAGACGAATAAACGTCCTTAATCAAGTTTACGTCCTTGAACGAGTGAACGAGACTTCCTCCCCGAGGAAAGAGGGTCTCTATTCATAGACCTTTCTCATCTCTCTGTACCTCGTCTCTTTCACCGCCTTCTCATTCACGATCTGTCCATTCGTCTTCACGCGCGCCGTCCCTCGTGTAGCGTGACATTTTTGTCCTCATTCAGGGTGCCCGACAGTTAATTCAGGCCATTCTTTTTTCTTTGGAGAAAAAAGTGAAGAGAAAATCCAGAGAATGGAAAATGGTGGCTAACAAATTATGATGAATATGAAAAAAAAAATTCTTTTATCTTTTCAAAACTGACACATTTACCTTGTGTACATGCGATTCTTTTGTACATTTGAGCAATTGTGATAGATTTCAATTTTTTTTGTGTTTTTTGCACCTTGATGCTCCTGGCTCCCATTTACTTCCATTTTATGGAAAAGAGCAGCATGAACATTCAACTAAACATTGTCTTTTGTAATTTACAGATGAAAATGCACTTAAAATTATGCTTAAAATAGGTAGACATGCAGTACATTCATTTATATGAATCATAGATGAAATTTCAGCTTTTTCAATAATTTTATGATTTATTTTGTCATATTTTGGAGCTTGACAGCCTTTGTTCCCATTTACTGTCAATATATGAAATGAGTGCAGCATAAACATGGAATAAAACATCTTGTTTTGTGCTTTACACACAAAAATGCACTTAAAATGATGCTTAAAATAGGTGGCCATGTTGTACATTCATTCATATAAATTAAAATGAATCGTGAATGAATTTTCCGCTTTTTTGAATAATTTTACGATGATTTATTTAGTAATTTTTTTGGAGCTTGACAGCATTGGTTTCCATTTACTTTCATCATATGAAATGAGTGCAGCATAAACATCCAACTAAACATCTTCTTTTGTGCTTTACAGATGAAAATGCACTTTACATTATCCTTAAAATAGGTGGACATGTGAATTCATATGAATCATGAATGAAATTTAAGTATTCCAATCAATATGATAGCTTTTTCAGTAAATCTTTAGTTGTTTCTTTGTCATATTTTGGAGCTTCACAGCCTTGGTTCCCATTTATTGTCATTATATGAAATGAATGCAGCCTAAACATTCGACTAATTGTCTCTTTTGAGCTTCTCTGGAGAATATAGGCTTAATTAATGGTAATGCATATGAAACGTGAATTAAATTCTAAGCCTTTAATTTTATATAATAGCTTCTGCTATTATTTATTTATTTATTTTTATTTTTTTTTATTTAAAGCCCTGGTTCCTATTTACTTTCATTATTTAGAAAAAAGCAGCATGAACATTCAGCCAAACATATCCTTTTGTGATCGACAGAATACTGTAAGCTTATAATTGCACTTAGCATTCTTTTCACTTTTATTAAACTGGAAAAGTGCTGCATGAGCATTCAATTAAAAATCTCCTTTTGCAAGAAAGTAAAATAAATCATGAATGAAAATATTAAGTCTTACAGTAATTTTTTTATTACTATTTATTGATGTTTTTTGTCTTTTTTGCTGCCAGTCATGTTTATTATATGAGAGAGCAGCATGAACGTTGAGCTAAGTGTCTCCTTTTCTGCTTTGTGGAAGAAAGTAATTCAAAAAGTTTCGAATCACAAAAAGACTTAAATTGTGTAAATTTCTGTCCTTGTGTTTTTCTATGCAAAGAAAATTGCTACGAATTTACTTGGACTTTGAAATAAATTGCTTGAAATTTTGTACAAATTACCTATGTGATATCCAAAGTCTTCCAAAGACGTACAACATTTTTGTTTTTTCTCAGTTTTTACAATGTTTTGTTGCAAGTTTTGTACTTTTTAAAGTCCTGGTTCCCATTCACTTTCATCATATTGAAAGGAGCTGCGTGAAAATTTTTCTAAACATCTCATTTTGTGTTCTACTGTAGAAAATAAGCTTTAAACGGCATTTAAAATGCTCAGAAATGTAGTACATGTGAATCATAATAAAAAAAAAATTTAATTGTTTCTACAAGTGCAGCATGAACATTCAGCTAATCATCTCTTTTTGCACTCCACCTCAGAAAGTCGGTCAAAATGATGGCTAAACTTGAAATAAAGGCTGAGTAAATGATGACAGGAAGATAATTATTGGGCGAAGTCTCCCTTTAAAGCCTCTGCTGTTCATTTGGCTGGCTCTTTCTCTCGCTCCGGGTTTTGAAATAAAGCCGAGTTTTAGCATCAGAGTGAAGGATCATGGTGGGATCGAGTCCAAAGGCTCACAGAAGGGCAGAATGATCTCATAACCTCCACAATCCCGCCGCGTTCCTCCTCGGGGGAGTTGCTAAATCCCATTCATGAAATATAAATTCGTTTGCGGTGGAAACGGCCAAATACCCAGTAAAACCCCAAAGCTCTGCACCTGAGAGGAATATATTTACTATAATGAACATGGTACTTGTGCTGTCAGTGACCCGAGCAGTTTGCAAGAACATTAGAGAAATCAATAGTAAGCATAATGGATGGGGGACATATTCAGTGTAAATCGTTCATTTAATGGCAGTCACTGGTCAATCTATCAGTAATTATATCACTATTTTTGGTAAAAAAAAAAAGTAATTTTTTATTTTTTATTTTTTGTTTTATTGTGAAAATTAATTTAGTTATTTTATTGTTTGTTTGTTTTTGTTGTATTTAATTTATTTATTTTAGTACTTAGGGAAGGCACTATCAGTCTATTACAAATGTAATACTTTGACAGTTTATTTATTATTAATTATTATTATTAATAAATATTAATATGTAATTACATGTGACAAGCATTTATACATTATGATTTTAAAATATGAGTCACTAATTTAAATCAAACTATGATGTATTATCATTATTTTTATGTAATTAATTTGGACTTTGACATTTATTCATTTTTATTATATATTTATTAATTTATGATTTAAAATATATTCATGTATGAATACCGCTGTCACGAATTAAAACAAAAACAAATATTTAGTAGTAGTTGTCGTCGTTGTCGTAGTATTAGTAATAGTCGTAGTTGTAGTAGTCATTGTCGTAGTAGTAGTAGTCGTCGTCAGAGCAGTAGTCGTCATTATAGTAGTAGTCATCGTCGTAGTAGTTGTCGTCATCGTCACTGTAGTAGTCGACGTCGTAGCAGTAATCACATCATTAAAGTAGTAGTCGCTGTCGTAGTAGTAGTCATTATCATATTAATAGTAGTCATCATCGTAGCAGTAGTCATCGACACTGTATTAGTAGTAGTAGTAGTAGTAGTAGTCGTCGTAGTAGTCATCGTCATAGTCGTATGGTGGTCGTCGTAGTAGTTGTCATTTTAGTCATTGTAGTAGTAGTAGTAGTAGTCATCATCATAGTCGTCGTAGTAGTTGTCATTGTAGTCATCATATTAGTAATAGTCATCGCTGTAGTAGTAGTAGTCGTCGTTGTAGTAGTCATCGTCGTAGAAGTAGCTGTTGTCATCGCAGTAGTAGTAGTCGTCATAGTAGTCTTCGTCGTTATCGTCATCGTAGTAGTCGTAGTATTATTATTTTCATCATTATTATTGTGTAATTAGATCTGACTGACAGTTATTCATTTTATTGTACAATATTTACAATATTAAAAAATATCAGTGAATAAATATCACTGTCAATTATTTAAATCAAACTATTATTATTATTATTATTATTATTATCATCATATTATGTAATTTGATCTGACTGACATATATTAATTTTATTGTACATTTAAATTCATTTTACAATATTAAACAATAATAAATACCACTATCAAAAATTTTAAGCTAAAGTTACTATTATTGTTATTACTATTATATTTGTATATTATGTCTAAATGTCAATGTTTCTTTAATTTTTCTTTAAAATTTCTTTTTATTCAATTTTGCTTTTTATTATTGTCTACAGTACTGGCCTATTACTAATGAGCATAAAATGTTTATTTTACAAAATTAGACTTTAGCTTCGTCGTCTTGGTTTTTTTTTTTTTTTCTCTAGTAATATTCTCGCCATAAAATCTACAAGTAAACCGCTAATTAGTTTCCTTTGCTGTTTATTTCTGCCAATAGCTCCGGCACATCTGATCACTTCGTTTTAGTTTTTTTTCTCTGCTACTTTTGGCTGGTGTTTTCAGCTTTTCCTCCTCCTCCTCCTCTATGGTGATAGTTTTGCAGGAGTCTTTATTACTGGGAGATGATTAGAAAGTCTTCTGCTAATTCTCCTCGCCAAGCATTTTAATCAAACTCTTCTGATTAGCCGCAGCTCGGGGAAACAGATCATAATTAGCTTTAAATGACTCTGCTCACTTCATAATGACACAAAAGCTGCTGTTTTGCTTCTAATCATCAGAAAAACGCTGTATTTCTAGCTTGTGGAACTGGGGGAATGAAGGTGTGTGTGTCTGTGTGGTTGGTAAAATGACTGAAGGTCTTTGTAAACCTGTGTGTTTGAGCAGGAAAAGCTTCACATCGAGCTCAGTCAGGCTTTCCACAAAGAAGAGACGTCCATCAAAATGAGGACAGCCAGAAGAGCTGCGACAAACCCGAGAAAACAGAGCGGCTGTCCAAGAAGACTCTCTCTAGAGGTGTGTGTGTGTGTGTCTGTTTTTGTGTTAATTTCACTTTCACTTTATCTGTGTCTGTCTGTGTGTGTGTATGTTTAGATGTGTGTTTGTGTATTTGCCTGTTGTGTGTGTGTGTATGTTGTGTGGGCACATGTTTACATGTGTTTGTTTTTGTAATTGTCTGTCTATGTGCATGTGGGTTTGTCTGTTTGTATGCATCTGCGCCTGTGTGTGTGTGTGTGTGTTTTTTAATCATCTGTTTGTCCTTGAGTAAGTGCGTTTGTGTATTTGCGCGCGTTTCTGTGTGTGTGCGTGTATATGTTTGTTTTAGTTTGTGTGTATGTGTGCACTTTGTGTGTGCGTTCTTGTCTCTGTGAAAGTTTTGTTTAATTGTGTGTGTGTGTGTGTGTGTGTGTGTGTGTGGGTTTTTGTAATTGTAAATATGCGTTTTATATTTGTTTGTTTGTGTTTGCTTGTCTGTGTGTGTTCTTGTGTGTTTGTGTAATTATGTTTGTATGTGTTTGTTTGTGTGTGTGAATTTGTGTGTGTATGTTTATGTATTGGTGTGTTTTGTATGTGCGCACCTTTGTGTTTTTTTGTCAGTTTGTGTGTGTTTTGTGTAAGTAATGTGTTGTTGTTTGTGTGTGTTTTTGTAATTGTTTGTGTGTTTGTGTGCGATAGTGTTTGTGTAATAAGTGTGAATGTTTGTGTATTTGTGCGTGTGTGTGTGTGTGTATACGTATGAGTATGTGTGTGTTTTTGTGTGTATAAGCATGCTTGTGTGTTTTTGTGTGCATGTGCGTACTCGTCAGTTTGTGCGATGTCTGTTTAAGTAATGTGTAGTTGTTTGTGTTTGTGTTTTTGTAATTGTCTTTGTGTTTTTGTGTGTATAAGCGTGCTTGTGTGTGTGTGTGTGTGTGTGTGTGTGTGTGTATTGGTTTGTTTTGTGTGCATGTGCATGTTCGTCAGTTTGTGCGTTGTCTGTTTAAGTAATGTGTAGTTGTTTGTGTGTGTGTTTTTATATTTGTCTATGTATGTTTATGTGCGCTTGTGTGTGTGTGTTTGTGTAATAATGTGTGTGTATGTTTGTATGTGTTTATGTATTTGTATGTTTGTGTGTGTGTGTATTGGCGTGTGTTTTGTGTGTGTCTGTCAGTTTGTGTGTGTTTATGTATGTTTTGTGTAATTGTCCGGTTGTATGTTTGTTTTTGTAATTGTGTGTATGCGTGTGTATTTGTTTTGTGTGCTTGTCTGTGTGTTTTTGTAATTGTGTATGTGTGCGAGTCTGAGTGTGTTTGTGTATTTGAGTGTGTCTTTGGGTGTGCGTATGTATGAATTGTGTAATTGTGTGTGTGTGTGTGTTTGTTTGTTTTTTTGTATGTGTAGGTTTTGTGTAATTGTCTGTCTGTGTGTTTGCGAAGTTGTGTGTTTGTGTATTTGTCTGTGTGTGTGCTTGTCTACGTGTGTGCGTGTGTGTCTCTCTGTATTTGTAGGTGTGTGTTTGTTTGCCTGTGTTTGTGTTAATCTCTATGTGCAGTTGTGTGTGTGTTTCTGTGTATATATGTATGTTGTCTGTGTTTGTCCATGTGTGTGCACATATCCATTTGTGTGTGTGTGGTTTTCTGGCACTGGAGGTGTTTTTTCTCTCAGGCCAGATGGATGCGACAGAATGTGTGTGATGAATCTCTCTCCGTCTCTCTCTCAGATCCCAGTCAGGAATACACAGACTCCACAGGAATAGACCTCCATGAGTTTCTGGTCAACACGCTCAAGAACAACCCCCGGTGTGTGAAAACCCCCACCGCCCCATTAACACTCTCACACACACACTAATTCAGTGCATTCCCATATGGACATTGTCTTCTGAAGTCCCTCTAGAATGGCCATATGTGTTTCATTATTTCCCAGAGGACTTTTCTCAAGCATCAAAGCAATAAGAGCTTCATTTATTCCCCCAATATGTTATGAGAGAGATCCGTCTACACCTGACATGCATTATGAAAATACTTTTCTTGTGTGTGATGCTGATTATAATGTATTAATTTATAGTATATTACATTTGATTTATAATATATTGGCTATTTAAGTATATTTGTAATTAGCAACATTCTGCAGTTTTATATATATATATATATATATATATATATATATATATATATATATATATATATATATATATATATATATATACATATATACATATATATATATATATATATATATATATATATACATATATACATATATACATATACATATATACATATATATATACATATATACATATATATATATATATACATATATACATATATATATATATATATATATATATATATATATATATATATATATATATATATACATATATATATATATATATATACATATATATTCATGTCCAAATGAAGACGGCAGAGCCTTACATTTCTGAGATAGAAGTATTCTCGTTATTTTAAACACAATACGTTAATTTGTGGGAGAGTAGCTTCATGTTGTAATGCATTACTTTCTAAAGTAACTTTCCCCAACACTGATCATAGGGCTGGGCGATATGTCAAAAATGCAATCTCGATAATTATTTTCCATATTGAACAATAACGATATACATTTCGATTTAGGTGTTTATGCTTCCAGGTATAAAAGAGTATCCCAACAATGACTGTTGCCACAAAAATTACAGGGTCCATTAAATAGTATAACATATTTTCGGCCAATACATTTTCGGTGGCTGAAAATTCAATACATCTCTAATATCAACACACTTTTAGATTCCTATTGTTGCACATTTCTGCTGAGTGATTGGCTCTTAGATCAATATAGAGTAAAATATGCAGAGCTTATCATTGTTAATGACATACACTTTATCGTGATATTGTTTATTGGCCCTAACTGATAAATAGTATCAAAAAAGCGAGAACAAAAAAGATATAAGTAAAACATATAATAGATAGAATAAGTAATGGAACATAACCAAATTCTTAAATCTAGAAGCCTTTTTACACACACTGACTGATATTATTTCTAAAAACAACACGACAAACAACAAATACTCCATCTAAAAATGCTTCTTGCTTTAAGTGTTTTTTTTTATTTTCATTTTTGTACTAGAAGTGGGACAAAAACTAGACATTTTTTAATAGGTACAAGTAGATAAAAGTATGTGAAAACTGTCTTTTTCTCCGTCTGCTGGAAGTGTTGTTGGTTTCGGTGTTAATCATCTTCTCATCAGGCTGATGAGCTGCTAATGCTAATGAACGCTGCTCTTACAGGGACAGAATGATGCTGCTGAAACTCGAGCAAGATATTCTGGACTTCATTAGCAACATTGAGTAAGCCCCAAAACACTCCGGAAATCACTTGATTTCTTTTTCACATTTTATATCTCGCACCCTGTTTCTTTTTCTGTTGCTCTGAGTCTGTCTAACTGTCTGTCTGCACATCATACAATATTTCAATTGAATGTGTGATGTAACACAGGGTTGTTTATGCAGCCAGATTATCACTTTGATAAGTTGTAAGATATAAATTTAGCCAATGAAAAAGATAATGTACTTAACGATAATATATAATGAAAAAGTTAATCGTTTTATGTTACAGCCTTATTCCAAAAAGGATTAAATTAATTTATTTCCTCAAAATTCTACAGACAATACCCCATAATGACAATGTGAAAAAATTGTTTTTGAAATTGTTGCAAATTTATTAAAAATAAAAAACCTGAAAAATCACATGTACATCAGTATTCACAGCCTTAGCTCAATACTTGGTTGATTCACCTTTGGCAGCAATTACAGCCTCAAGTCTTTTTGAATATGATGCCACAAGCTTGGCACACCTGTCTTTGACAATTTTGGCCCATTCCTCTTTGCAGTATCTCTCAAGCTCTAATCTGGTTGGATGGGAAGCGACAGTGTACAGCCATTTTCAGATCTCTCCAGAGATGTTCAATAGGATTTAGGTCTGGGCTCTGGCTGGGCCACTCAAGGACATTCATCAAGTTGTTGTAAAGCCACTCCATTAATATTTTGGCGGTGCAGGTCATTGTCATGCTGGAAAATGAACCGTCGCCCCAGTCTGAGGTCAAGAGAACTCTGAAGCAGGTTTTCATTCAGGATGTCTCTGTACATTGCTGCATTCATCTTTCCCTCTATCCTGAGTAGTCTTCCAGTTCCTGCTGCTGAAAAACATCCCCACAGCATGATGCTGCCACCACCATGCTTCACTGTAGGGATGGTATTAGCCTGGTGATGAGCGGTGCCTGATTTTCTCCAAAAGTAACACCTGGCATTCACTCCAAAGAGTTCAATTTTAGTCTCATCAGACCAGAGAATTTAGTTTCTGATAGTCTGAGAGTCCTTCAGATGCCTTTAGGCAAATTCCAGGTGGGGAGTGGGTTCCGTTTGGCCACTCTACCATACAGGCCTGATTTTTGGATTGCTGCACAGATAGTTGTCCTTCTGTAAGGTTATCCTCTCTCCACAGAGGAACGCTGGAGCTCAGACAGAGTGACCATCGGGTTATTAATCACCTCCTTGACTAAGACCCTTCTCCCCCGATAACTCATCTTAGATGGCCGGCCAGCTCTTGGAAGAGTCCTGGTAGTTCCAAACATCTTCCACTTACGCATGATTGAGGCCACTGTGCTCATTGGAGCTTTCAGAGCAGCAGAAATTTTTCTGTAACCTTCCCCAGCCTTGTGCCTCGAGATAATCTTGTCTCACAGGTCTACAGACAATTCCTTTGTCTTCATGATTGGTTTGTGCTTTGACATGCACTGTCAACCCTGGGACCTTATATAGACAGGTGTATGCCTTTTCAAATCATGGCCAATCAACTGAATTTACCACAGGTGAACTCTAATTAATCTGCTGAAACATCTCAAGAATCAGTGGAAACATAATGTATCTAAGCTCAATTTAGAGCTTCACAGTAAAGGCTGTAAATACTTATGTACATGTGATTTTTATTTATTTATTTTTTTCAGTTTTTTTATTTTGAATAATTAATTTTATTTTTATTTTTTTATTTTTGAGGAAATAAATGAATTAAATCCATTTTGGAATAAGGCTGTAACATAAAAAAAATGGGGAAAAAGTGAAGCGCTATGAATACTTTCCGGATGCACTGTTTGTGTGTGGACAGACAGACAGACAGACAGACAGACAGATAGACAGATAGATAGATAGATAGATAGATAGATAGATAGATAGATAGATAGAGATTGTTTTATTAACCAAATAACAACCATAAAGATATACATAAATACATATATTGAATTTGGACTTTTATTATTACATAAAATTTTATTTAGCTTCATATTTATCTTATCTTTGACTTATTTACATGTGTTTTGATTGATTCACAAAAAAAGACATTCAGTTTTGTCTATGTTTGAAATTTATAAAATAATGAGCTTCATTTATTCTCCCAATATGTTTAGAGAGATCCGTCTACACCTGACATGCATTGTGTGTGATGCGAATTATAGTGTATTGATTTATAGTATATTACATTTGATTTATAATATATTGGCTATTTAAGTATATTTGTAATTAGCAACATTCTGCAGTTTATATATATATATATATATATATATATATATATATATATATATATATATATATATATATATATATATATAGCAATTTCTTTATATTATATAATAATAGTAATAAATTTTGTATTTATAAGAATGTTTATACATGTTTAGCAAGTTATCCATTTTGTGTATTATTAACTTTTTTATAATAATTTTGTCATATTTTTTTGTGTCTCAGAAGTCAGAAGAGAAAGTTCCCCCCGATGACATCATACCACAGGATGCTGCTTCACAGGGTGGCGGCGTATTTTGGTCTGGACCACAACGTTGATCAAACCGGCAAATCCGTGATCATCAACAAAACCAGCAATACTAGAATGTACGCATGGATTCAAAACTCAATAGCATAAGCGGTTATGATTATAAGTGGTTTTAATGAATTCCACCGTCCTCTTCTTTCCTGCAGACCAGATCAGAAGTTTTCCGAACACATTAAAGACGATAAAACGGATGATTTTCAAAAGCGGTACATCTTAAAGAGAGACAACTCCAGTCTGGACCAGGATGATGGCAGGGTATGGCGGATATGCTAATGTCAACTAAGCGAAAACCGCATTGCTTTGAAATTCCCTGAAATATTTAATCAACCTGCAAATAAGATGTGCAATACAGCAGTGAAGATGATGAAAGATGATTTTGTGCGTGTGTGTTTTAGATGCGTATGCGTCTTAAGGATGACAGACGGAGTAAATCAATAGAGGAGCGAGAGGAAGAGTATCAGCGTGCCAGAGACAGGATCTTCGCACAAGACGTACGTCTCTATATCAAAATCCATTTTGTGTGCGCGTGTATGTACAGTTGAAATCAGAACTAAAAGCCCCCCTTTTAATTTTTTTTTCTTTTTTTTTTTATATTTCCAAAATGATGTTTAACAGAGCAAGGAAATTTTCACAGTATGTCTGATAATATGTTTTCTGCTGGAGAAAGTCTTATTTGTTTTACTTCGGCTAGAATAAAAGCAGTTTTTGAATTTTTTTTTTTTTTTTTTTTTATAAACATTTTAAGGTCAAAATTATTAGCCCCTTTAAGCTGTATATTTTTTTTCGATAGTCTACAAAACAAACCATCATTATATAAAAACTTGCCTAATTACCCTAACCTGCCTAGTTAACCTAATTAACCTAGTTAAGCCTTTAAATGTCACTTTAAGCTGTATAGAAGTGTCTTGAAAAATATCTAGTCAAATATTATTTACTGTCATCATGGCAAAGTAAAATAAATCAGTTATTAGAGATGAGTTATAAAAACTATTATGTTTAGAAATGTGTTGGAAAAAAAAATCCTGTCCCCGTTAAACAGAAATAGAAAAAAATAGAACGAAACAGAAAAAAAAAATAAACGGGGCTAATAATACTGACTTAAAGTGTGTGTGTGTGTGTGTGTGTGTGTGTGTGTGCGCGTATATGTACATGTGTATATATGTGTGTGTATATATATATATATTTATTTATTATATATATATATATATATATATATATATATATATATATATATCAAAAAAATGTAAAAGATCTTAGAATTTTATAGCTTTTTGAATCCGTTTAAAAAATTTAATCTTTGAAAAAAATCCATTTTGTGTGTTTGTGTATATACTGAAGCTAGAAATTTTTTGGATTGGTTCATCAGAATATTTATGTTCTTTTATATAGAGAGGGAATAAAAAAATAAATGTGTTTGTTAATGTATATATATATCCCTTTTTCTGATGTTTATGTATGTATATGTTGTTGTTTTTTTTTACAGGTACAAGACCATTTCTCGTTTGACAAAAGGTAAAAATGTGGCAGAACATCACAACGAATAATTTTTTAAGATATAAGATAGATAGATAGATAGATATGTAGCTATATATATATATATATATATATATATATATATATATATATATATATATATATATATATATATATATATATAGCTACAGATAGATAGATATAGATATATAGTTTTTTCATTAGTTTTTTCAACTATTGACAAACACATATAAAATGATAATAATATAATAATATGAAACAATAATAATATAATATTTTTCTCTAGAATCCAAGAAGACATGACCTTCATCAACACTCAGCAAAGACGGCAAATATTCAGGTAGTTTTTTTTTTTAATGTGCATCTTATTTATTATCTTAATAATGCATCATTTCCGAGACACAGATGTAATAAGTTGTTTTGTTTTTGAGTGAACATAAGCCATGTTTGTTCTTCACGGCGTGTGTTGTGCTTGCAGATTGAGAGACGGGCGCTCTGGAAACAGTCGTCAGAGCAGCTCAGAGAACGAGCAGAAGTATTCGGACCCTCGGCCCTGGAGCAGCACAGATTCAGACAGCTCTCACAGAAACCTGAAGCCCGCCATGACCAAAGCCAACAGCTTCAGTGGCATCAGTCTGCTGATCCGAGGAGATAGTACAGCCAGCAGCAAGAGCACGGGCAAACTGTCCAAAACCAGTAAATAACTATCCCTCCTCCAGCTAGATGTCTAGTCAGGGCCATAGACTAATGTAGGGATGCACGATATATAGATGTTTTTGCATATGGATGTGCATATTGGCTGTTTAGCTCGTTCATTATTGGTGAAAAGTAGATAAAGTAATTTCAAAACCAAAATTATGATCAAAATATAAACGTTTGCACTTATGAAAAGCTGTTCTGTTTCCAATAACATCATCAAGGGCTTATTTTTAAGTTTTATTTAAAATCTAAATGTAGCCTTTCCTTCCTAAATCATTTGCTAAATGTGTTTCAAAAATTATAAAATCGAAATAAAATAGTTTGAGCTTCTGAAATGATGTTTCGTTTGGTGACATCATCAAGGCCTAATGTTTAAGCCCCTCCCCTTGTGTGTGTGTTTTTTTTTTATCTAAATGTAGACTTTCCTTCCTTAATCGTTTGCGAAATGTATTCCAAAGAAAATCAAATCTGAACAAATAGTTTGTGCTTCTAAAACGATGTTCCGTTTCTGGTGACATCATCAAGGCCTTATGTTTAAGCCCCTCCCCTTGTATTTTTTAAAATCTAATTTCAAATTTAAATGTAAACTTTCCTTTAATCGTTTGCAAAATGTATTGATAAAGTTTATCTAAATAAATTTGTTTGTGATTCAGAAACGATGTTTGGTTTCCAGTGACATCATCAAGGCCTTGTGTTTCAAATCGAAATCTAGACTTTGCTTCCTTAATCGTTTGCAAAACTTAATCCAAAATATATCAAATCTAAATAAAATCGTGCCTCGGAAACAATGTTCTGATTCCAGTGACATTGTCAAGGTCTTATGTTTAAGCCCCTCCTCTTGCGTTCTTTTTTTTTAAAATCTGAACACACACTATCCTTCATTAATTATTTGCAAAATGTATTCCAAAAACAAAAAAAGCGAATCTAAATAAAATAGTTTGTCCCTCGTGGTTTTTATCATTTGTTATTTAATTTTGACCGCAAACATGGTTTAATTGAAATAAATGGTTTAAGTAGTTAAAATTGACAACCAAAAATAAACATCCACTTTACATCCATACCAAATAAACGAATATACCATGCATCCCTAGACATCTTTAGTTTTTAAATAAAGCCGATTTCATTTTCAGTCTACTGATTATGTCGGAATTACCGTAACTAAAAATGTACACATTCATTTCTAATCAGTGCTTTGTTTTCATGCCAACCACCATAAAGCTATGAAGAATCCAGTGCTTTTTAAATGAAATGACTACATTTAAGTCATGTCTAAACAAATTAAATATTTCCTTACAACCATAAAAATGGCTATTTATCCTAACGAAAATGAAATGCGTCATAGCCGAGCATTTTGCTGTAATTCCGACATGTCTTACTTACTTTCACTTTCCCAGTCTTGCTCTCCTTTGCTCAACGTTTTGTTCTTTTCAAGGGTGTTTTTGGAGCATCTGTTTCTGTTCATGCCTTGCACCGACCCTGTATGTGTGTGCGCGTCCATGCATGTGTGTGTGTTCGTGCGTTGCCCTCTTTTTACCCATTTCGTGTCCATCGAGGAACGTCTAAGAGAACGCATTGGTATTCAGAGGCTTCTGCTCTCCGGCTTCATTGGTTATTTATGCTCTGGCATTTAGAAGCTCAAGAAGTCGACGCCAATATATATTTATCATTTTTAATATTTAATGAAGCTCCTCTTCCGTTCAGCAACCTCTGGATCTCTCCTACAGCAGAGTTTTGTTTGAACAGGCGGATCAGAAATTGTATTTTGCTGTTATCTGTCAGTGGTTTCATACTTTTTTTTTTTTTTTCCCCTGTTTTGGGGTTGCTTCCAGATATTAACATCAGATAAAACAAATTTTATTAATGTATTTTTTATTTTGATTACTTAGCAAAAAACTCTTACGTGGTTTGGTTTCAGATTAATATTTGATGATTTCTAAATATTTTAGTTTAATAAATTAATTTTTGTTTTTTTGATTTTTATCTCATAACCAAAGGTAGCCTTTGTATATTTATTGTTACAAATAATAATAATATTATTGTAAATAATATTTTACTAGATATTTTTCAAGATATATTTTTTGTTCGATAGACTATCAAAAATATATATAGCTTAAAGGGGCTAATATCTTTAACCTTAAAATGGTGTTTAAAAAATTTAAAACGGCTATTATTCTAGCTGGAAAATGAAATAGTATGTCTGATAATATTTTTCTTTAGTAATAATAATAATAATAATAATGTGAAAATTTCTTTGCTCTTCATTTGGGAAATATTTAAAAAAGAAAAAAAATTCAAAGGGGTTTAATAAATTCTGATTGCAGCTGCTTTTCGTTTAATTACTAACAAAGCCAAATTTGCTCCTAATTTTAGTTTTTATTTGAATTATTATTGTCAAATTCTATATGGTTTGCAGTCAGATTAATATTTAAATTTTATTTAAATTTAAAAGCTGGATTCTTTTTTTTTATAATATTATATAGTTTGTTTATTATATTTTAAATAATCACCATTTAGATTCCTTTATCAACCCTTTAAATTAAATAAATCTAAATTAATTTAAATTAATAATAAAGAATGACAATCATAGTTAATTAACAAAAATAGTAAAACATAAATAATAGCTATCTGATACAACGATCACCAAATACATCCTATTTTTTTGTTATGTTTTTTTTTATTCAAACCACCATGCTTGCCTCCGTCCAAACCATGATATTATTTACTGTCTATATCTATATTGTCCGCTCTGGCTGACATCCCATTTTCATTCCCTCATCACACCTCCCATCCTAAATCCTCCAGTAAAGTTCTGGTTCTCCGTCCTCCTTCAGGTTCAGACTCTTCTAGTAGCGTAGGCTCCTCTTCCGGGTCTCTCTCTCGGCCTGCTCAGCTGTCGTTACCGGGCCCCGTTCGGCCCTTCACCATGGCCCCCGCGGCCCCTCATCCCTCCGCACCCATAGGGGGCAGCGCAGCCTCTCAGAGCAACACTTCTAATGCTAACATTAACACTAACGCTAGCTTCTACATCGTTCCTCTGGACGCCAGCGCCATCCCGCCGGGCAGCGTCCTGCTCAATCCACAGACAGGTACCTCGGAGAACGAAGACTTAATTTTTTGTTAACGCGCGATACTAATTTTTCCGTACTAATTCATTTGCGCGATTGTGATTTTTGCTGTGTTCGTTGACCATGTCAGGTTTGTGTTGCGCAGGTCAGCCATTCGTCAACCCCGATGGAAGTCCTGTGGTTTATAACCCTGCGATGACATCCCAGCAGGGGCGGGGCCAGCAGCACATGACTTTACATCCTGCCCCGCCCCCTCCTCCGCCTCCTCCTCTTCCCCCTCCACCTCAGGCGGCCAATCACCTTCTAGCACAGGTAAGTAAATGCAAATATTTTATTTTATGGTTAATAATTACAACTTATTTTAAAGTTTTTGTTATGTTTGTTTGTCTTGTTTTAATAGTTTTAGTTACGTAATTTCATTTTTGTTTTTTGTTTTTGTGTAAGCTACGTACATTTAGTCTTCGTCATTCGTTGTATAAATACTTTTTTTTAATATATTTGTTTTTAAGTTGTATTATTCTAGTAATATTTTATATACTTTCAGAATTAGTTTGCTGGTTTTTATTTTAGACTTCACGAAGCACAGACAATTTGTTTTCTTTTGACAACTCATTGTGAAAACAAAAATGAATGTAATAAAGTTCTAAAACTACTGCATTTATTTATTTGGAAAAATAAGATATAGAAATAATTTATTTTATTATTTACTATGTGTAGTTTTTCTATTCACTGCTTTGATATATAAATATTTTTTAGATTTATCATGTTAAACAATGAATAATTATTTTCTCTTTCTTATCGCATTCTAGTTATGACTCGTTTGTACTGCGATCAACGTTTGGGCTAATTTAATAATATTTTGGCAAAATAACCGAAATGGTTTTAAAAAAAAAAAGATTTGTCTAAGTAGGGCTGGGCGATAAAATTGATATTGGTATTTATTGACCGAACACCATTGTCAATATCGATAATAAAAAAGTTCAGTATAAAGTTTCGTAATGAAGCTCTGTAGTTTTATTAAAACATGGCTGCTGAGCGCGCACCTTAGAAGCAATGCCAATATGCTTAGGGTGTCAGTTTGTCATTTACAATGGAGGCGTTCCATATAGCAGCAGTGAGGAGATTGTAAAACAAAAAAAAGAACATAAGGATGTTGCCAGAGTGGCTTTTTGGTTTCTTTTCTTGTGCATCTCAGCCACTAGCTCCTCATCTGAAAGATTTTTTTAGCATAGGGGTAATGTAGTTCAGCTTCACAATTTGTTATGTCTGTATCATGATTTATTTTATCTACGCCATGATGACAGTACATAAAATTTTACTAGATATTTTTCACACTAGTATTCTTAAAGTGACATTTAAGGATTAACTAGGTTAAGTTATTGTATAACGATGGTTTGTTCTGTAGACAATTGAACAAAATTATAGCTTAAAGGGGCTAATAATTTTGACCTTAAAATGTTTTTTTAAAAATTAAAAACTGCTTTTATTCTAGCCTAAATAAAACAAATAAGACTTTCTCCAGAAGAAAAATTATTATAGGAAATTCTGTGGGAAAAGTTCTTGCTCTGTTAAACATAATTTGGGAAATATTTGAAAAAAAAAGAAAATTTGAGGGCAAATAATTTTGACTTCAACTGTATCTGTCAACATTTCTGTATCTGTTAACAAGTGTTTTAAGGTTTTATGACAACTAAACACTCATCACAACTATACCAAGCCGACCAATCACAGATCTTGTGCTTCACTTCATCTTGCATTAGTTACATTGGGCTTGCGTGAGAGTAAAGTGAAGGCTGTGCGATGGCGCAGAAGTATAAATGGAAGTTGACAGTCTGCATGTTTTGAGCTGTTGTGTTTGAGTCGGTGGCTCTGTTGTTCATCTCTCTCTCTCTCTTTCTCCCTCTCTCTCTCTCTCTGCTGTTCAGTCGTCTGCTCCGTCTGTTCAGTTTGCTGCGGCGGCTGCAGTCTCTTGTCCTCCTCTCCTGCCTCCTCCTGCTCCTCCTGCTGCTTTCACTCAGCAATACACTGTGGTACTGAAGCTGCTCTCCTCCTCCTCCTCATCATCATCATCTACACTTTCCTTTTCCTCCATTTATTACACGAGATCTCATAGAGAGTATTTGTGCTCTTCTGAGATCAGATTAAATACAGGGTGTCCACGTGGTCTTAAAATGTCTTAAATTTCAAAAATAAAAATGGAAGCTTTAAAAAGTCTTAAATTTGATAAAATATAGTGTTGTAGGTCTTAAATCATTTTAAACAGGTCTGTGTGCAAGTAAAGCTACCCTATCGGGCTGACACCCAATAACCAATAATTTATGTCAACCTTTTTATATAGAAATATTTTTTTTTTTACTGCAAAGAGATACAAAAACAGCTGTTAGAAATTTTTACAGCAAATTCTCAGTGGCGCAGTAGATAGTGCTGTCACCTCTCAGCAAGTCGGTCGCTGGTTCGAGCCTCGGCTAGTTCAGTTGGCGTTTCTGTGTGGAGTTTGCATGTTCTCCCTGCGTTTGCGTGGGTTTCCTCCGGATGCTCCAGTTTCCCCCCACAGTCCAAAGACATGTGGTACAGGTGAATTGGGAAGGCTAAATTGTCCGTAGTGTATGTATGTGTGCAAATGAGTGTGTATGGATGTTTCCCAGTGATGGGTTGCGGCTGGAAGGGCATACGCTGCGTAAAACATATGCTGGATAAGTTGGCGGTTCATTCCGCTGTGGCGACCCAAGATTAATAAAGGGACTAAGCCAAAAAGAAAATGAATGAATGAATGAAACTAAAGAAACATTTCTTTTTACATGATCTTCCATTAATACGGAACATATTACAGCAGTAACTGGACCATCCTTAGTGTTTAGCCCTGTATATGTCATACATTTCATTCATAAGGGTCTTAAAATATTATTTATTGAGTTAGTTTTATATTTTCAATCTTTTATTTTATTTTAGTTATTTGTAAATATATTTTTATACTTAAATATATGTATAAATCTAATATTTATAATATTTATTCAATATGATATATTTTAAAAGCTAATTATTTTTTTTTTAAATTGTCATTTTAGATTTTTATAATATAGGATTTTATATATAAATACATATATACAAAATATATTTATTTAATACATAATATTTACATATTGATATAATTGAACATTTTTAACCAAAATATAAATGCAATATTATGAAAATAATATAAATTGTGTCCCTTTAACCCTTGAACTACCTGCTCTACCAAATGGTTGACCATATTTTGACTGTTTTAAATAGTTACTGTTAAAGTCTTTTAAAGAATAATGATTTACACGCAGCATTGTTGGTTTACAAAACAATCAAACAAACATAATCTTGTTGCACTACTACACTTGATTTTGGTTTTATTGTAAAATAAAACACAAAAAAAACATGTAAAATGAGAATCTAAAATATTTGATTGCATACTTCAAAAAATAAAGCTGATTTAGTGTCAGTCCTGTAAAAATCTAAAATTTCATTCATACTTTTCTTAAATTCTTCTTTTTATTTTTGTTATTTTTAAATATATTTTTATATTTAATTATAATTATAATTCTAATATTAATAATATTTATTAAATATAATAGATTTTAGAAGCTACATATGCAATACATGTGTATTCTAACTCTAATACAATTGTATTTAAAATTAATAATATTTTAGGTTTTTTATAAAATGTTTCTTTTTTGTCATTTTAGATTTTTATTATATATGATTTTGTATATAAATACACATACATATATTTATATAACATATAATATTTACATATTAATATAATTTAACATTTTTAATGAAAATATACCGTTGAAGTCAGAATTATTAGCCCCTCTTTGAATTTTTTTTTTTTTATTTTTTTTTATATTTCCCAAATGAGGTTTAACAGAGCAAGGAAATTTTCACAGTATGTCTGATAATATTTTTTCTTCAGGAGAAAGTCTTATTTGTTTTATTTTGGCTAGAATAAAAGCAGTTTTAAATTTTTTAAACACCATTTTAAAATCAAAATTATTAGCCCCTTTAAGCTGTATTTTATTTCGATAGTCTACAGAACAAATCATCTTTAAACAATAACCTGCCTAATTAGCCCAACCTGCCTAGTTAACCTAATTAACCTAGTTAAGCCTTTAAATGTCACATTAAGCTGTATAGAAGTATCTTTAAAAATATCTAGTCAAATATTATTTACTGTCATCATGGCAAAGTAAAATAAATCAGTTATTAGATATGAGTTATTAAAACTATTATGTTTAGAAATATGTTACAGAAATCTTCTCTCCGTTAATCAGAAATTGGGGAAAAAATAAACAGGGGGGCTAATAATTCTGACTTCAACTGTATTTATTCATTCTTAATTGAATATGGAACCTAATTGTAATCATAATGATCATGAATATAATACAAATGATGCTCCTTTAAAATCTTTTCCCACTTCTCTTCCCCCCCCCTTTTTTTTTTAAATATCACATTTTTTTAATCTGCTTTTTCCCTGTTTTTTATGTAATAATTTCCTTATTCTATTGATATCTAGTTTATCTCACAAGGTGCCAAAAAAGCAGTATTTGAGTGTTAGTCCGTTTTCATGAATCCAGCAGAGGATCACTGAATGACTGAACTGGGTCAGCAGTGTTATATTTCTCAGTGTGTGTGACCCGTTTCTACCAAATATAACCCTCTCATTAGTTCATTCAGAGCACATTCATAATTAATGGCAGCAGATGTTGCGAGTGTTTTAATAAAGTGCAGTGAAGGCTGATCTCTGGTCTGCTGCTGGATGCACTTTCATCTGTCGGCCTGCTTTACTTTCTGTCATGATCCACTTGTCCAAAATAGACGTCCTTATGTTGAGTAATCAGATGAAAAGACACGCCGGCCAGCTAATTAGAGCCATTGATTGATTTAGTTCATTTAATTAAAAAAATAATGATTTAATTTTGACCCAATTTTAGTTGCTTATCATTTACAGTTTTGGGACTTTTATTATTTTATTTTATTTTATTTTGTTTAAAAATATATATATATATTATTTTGTTTTATTTTATTTATTCTTTTATTTTATAATTTTATTTATTTTTTTTATTCTTTTATTTTATTGTTTTTATATATTTTTGCCATTTTATCAATGTAATTTATTTCAACTAAAATGTATTTTAGTTTATTTAATATTTTATATACATTTTATATATTTTTTTATTTTTGAGGTTTTCAAAACTATTTAGAGACTTTATATATTATGAAAAAACATTTTAAATAATGTAAATAAGTGGTAGTTATAACCATAACCAAGGAACTTTTTTACACAATTTCATATAATTGTGATTTTACTTTCCTTTATATATTTTTTGAAAAGAGAAAGAACAGAAGAAAGACTTAAATCTAAATCATCTGTATACAATATTGATAAATCATCTTATTTAATGTAAAAAACGTTGACCCTTTTCCACAGATACAAAAAAAAAGTTAAATGAATGTTAAAAAAAATATTATGAAAATTATATAAATTTAAAATAAATATATAATTGATTTACACTTCCACACATATGCAAATAAAATAAAAAAGTTAAATGAATGTAAAAAAGAAATTAAATAAATAAATAAATAACAAGGCGGTAGGGTTGTTAGATTATTTCAGAACACATTACATTACAACATTACATTTTGGATGGAAACTAAATCTTGTCATTTTAAAAATGATTTGTAAAACATCCTAAATATTTAAAATTTAATATATAAATAATAATGTATGACATCACATCTCCAAAAAAAAGTGCAATAAGGTTTCATAACCCTTTAAACAGTCATGCCAACGGCCTCGCTCCTCTTCAAATTTAATATATATAATAATGTTCGACACCTTTTGTACAAGTGAGATAAATTTGAGGGGGGGGGCTGTTGGGTTTGTTTGCAATTCAGAAGAATATATAATTATAATTTTTAGTTAAATGCATTTTCCTCAATTATACGTATTGTGTACGTCACATAAATTTTATAGAAGCATTTATTGTGAAATAATTACTGTTAAATCATTTGATTTTTTTTTTGTCTTATATATGTATTGCATATACAACTATATGTGTTTTTGTACAGTCATTAGTACTAGTTACAGCAGTAATTAGTAGTTTGTCTTTTAACCTGACATTGACTAATACTTATGTGTTTTTGTGTGCATGTGTTTTTTGTGTGTGTTCAGCAACAGGACGGTTTGAGTGCTCAGTTCAGTCATATGAATCTGGTCCGCCAAGCTTCAGGAGAAGCTCCCGATCCACACTCTGGCCTTTACCCACACTCCCTTCTCCTGCAGAACAATCAAGCCCCGCCTCCTGCCCCGCCTCCTCCTCCACCTCCACCAACCGGATACATGATTCCATCCACCGGACAGACCATAAGCCCCGCCTACCAGCATCACACAGCTGTCAATCAAACCGTCCTGCAGCCACACGCGTACATGCAGACGCCCCTGCAGCAGGTACAACACACACTCCATTACTACAACACACACACACTTCATTCCTACAACACACACTCTATTCCTACAGCACATACACATTCTATTACTACAACACACATTCTATTCCTGCAACACACACACTCCATTATCACAACACGCATACACATTTCATTTCAACAACACACACACGCTCCATTTAAACAACACACACACACTCCAATACAACAACACGCAATCCATTCTTACAATACACACACTTCATTACAGCAACATCCACAGACTCCATTACAACAACACACACACACATTGCATTACTACAGCACGCAACCTGTGTGATATTTAAGATAATTAGAGTGTGTGTGTGTTTGTATACACAGGTGTCGGCATGTTACTGTGCTCCGGGTCAGTTCTCTCACTCGACTCAACACTACAGAACAGTGCCACCAGTTCACTACAGCGCCACCCAGGGCCAAACACTGGCACCACAGCAGACGGGTAAACACACACACACACACACACACACACACACACACACACACACACACACTGCGCAGATGGAGGAGTGCTGGGAGACGGGGCCGTGGCACTGTATGAGATTCATGTAGGCTTTCTCACAGTGAACCGGTCTCTTTTTCCAGCCCTCACTGACAACTCTGAACAAAACATACACACACACAAACACACACACACTGGTTTTGGTGGTTTATGAGGACTCTCCATAGGCATAATGCATCGTATACAGTAAAAATATGCTTATTGTATCACCTTACATTAAACCCATCCCTCACAGAAAGCCTGATGCAGATTTAGAAGTAGGATTTTTAACAGTTTTGAATTACGAGGACACAAGGCATGTCCTCATAAACCACCTTGACATTCTCACACACATCTCATTATACATATGTGTGTCCTTGTAAAACATTGAAACCAGTACACACACACACACACACACAATATGAACTCTATAAATGCATGTTCGGTGGCACATCTACAGTGCGTGTGTGTGTGCGTGCATGCGTGCGTGCGTGCGTGTGTGTGTGTATGAATCTTCGAGTTAGAGTCAAGGCCTATATTAATGCTGATAAATAAAAAATTATTTATTATAATTATTAGAAATATATTATTTCCCATATCAGCATCAAAGACTATATTTATGAGGAAGCCTTCAACAATATCTTCAACAATATTTTTATACCAACCATGGCTATATTTTTGCCCATCAATCAATCAATCAATCAATCAATCAATCAGTTTATAACAAAAGAAAAGCATAGACTTGTTTACACTGTTAGTAAATAAATAAACAATAATAAAACATGCTGTCATTAAATATGTATTGTTATTAAATATAATTTGTATACAGGCAGCAAAGGCTGCGTTCATGAATGACAATCAATAAATAAACAAGTATATAAATGTTAAACGTCATCAAAGGCTGTATTAATGATAATAAATACATAAATAAATACAGCTGAAGTCAGATCATAAGATGTTTATTTTTTCCCCAATTTCTGTTTAACGGAGAGATTTTTTTCAACACATTTCTAAGCATAATAGTTTTAATAACTCATTTCTAATAACTGATTTATTTTATCTTTGCAATGATGACAGTACATAATATTTTTATATTTATTACAGAAAGCGACTCGCGTCCATCTGCCGCAAAAATATTATAAACATTCAGAACATAACAAGATGTCTGCTGAAGCTATTTTTTGGAGAAGATGAGCAGACATTATCTCTGTGTTTGCCCTGGCTCAGTCCCACTTGTCACCAAGGTACAGCACGTGATACCAAAGAGCATAGAATCACCAAGAGGCAACATAATTATAGATGTTGACTAGATGTTTTTCTAGATAAAGCTGTAAAGAAGCAGCTTAAAGTGACATTTAAAGGCTTAACTAGGTTAATTAGGTTAACTAGGAAGGTTAGGGTAATTCAGCAAGTTATTGAATAACCATGGTTTGTTCTGTAGACTATAACTTAAAGGGGCTAATAATTGTGTCCTTAAAATGGTGTTTAAAAATTTGTGTGAAAGAAGTGAAACAAATCAGACTTTCTCCAGAAGAAAAAATATTATCAGACATACTGTGAAAATTTCCTTGCTCTGTTAAACATCATTTGGAAAAAAGAAAAAGTTCTGAGGGGGGCTAATAATTCTGACTTCAACTGTATATAAATGGAAAACTATAACCGCAACAAAGACTGTGCTAATGACAATAGATGAATAAATATAGATTTTTCATATTTGAAAACTATATTTCTGAAATATATGAAGTCATTGCTGTTGTTTTTATATATTGTCTTTATACATTTTATATACATACATTTTTTATAGATATTTTATATACATTGTGTTAGTTATTCATTCAATTTCCTTTGACTTAGTCCCTTTATTAACCTGGGGTCGCCACAGTGGAATGAACTGACAACTATTCCAGCATATTTTTTAGACAGCGGATGCCCTTCCAGCTGCAATCCAGTACTGGAAAACATCCTACACACTCATACACTATGGCCAATTCAGTTTATTCAATTCACCTATACCACATTTCTTTGTACTGTGGGGAGAAACCAGAGCACCCGGTGGAGACCAGGGTGCCAATTACAGGGGGGTTTGGGGGTGATTGACCCCCTTAATTAACGCTTGATCCCCCCTAAAGGACATCAAAACAAGATGTATGGCGAGGTCAGCCCTTTTATAGTAAGAAGTAGCTTTCTCTGATCTCAAATTTCTATCTTAAATATTAATAATGAGTAATGTATAATATTTCCCAGGAATGGGTTGCGGCTGGAAGGGCATCTGTTGCGTAAAACATGTGCTGAATAAGTTGGCGGTTCATTCCACTGTGGCATCCCCGGGTTAATAAAGGGACTTAGCCGAAAAGAAAACAAATTAATGAATGAATAATGTATAATATAAATAAACATTTGACCCTCCCCTATAACGGTTCATACCATGTTGGGAATTAAACATCAAATTGGTTTCACAAAATTGGATTTTTTCATTGCTATTGCCAGTGTTGAGTTAAAATGATGTCTTTATCCTTGGTAATTAAAATTTTTTAGCTCATTATTTTCATACTCGTTATTAAGTGTCATAATTATTGCCGTGGATATTATTAGCATAGTAACATGCAAGCTGCTTAGCAACCGCATAGCAACTTCATGATAAGCGTATGTACTGTAAGATTTTCTCTGCAAGCACATAGTCCAGACGCTTCCTTCCTTTAATAGCGCAGTTTCTCACCTCTGAGTGCAGAAATGAAGGAAAAACAGAAAGAATGAACATGAAGAGGAAAAAAAACATCACAGCTTGTCCACAATGACATTGAAAGACCCATTTCACAGGTGTGCGTGTGTGTGTCTCTTGTATGGTCTCAATCGACAGGCTTTTATTCTCTTCACTTTGGCCTTGCAAGGGCAGGTAAAAATAGCTGTGCGCTCAAACACACACACACACACACACACACACACACACACACACACAGAGAGGAAGGAATGAGATGTCCGTTCAGCTGTAGTGGATGTAATGATAGTAGGAGAAACGCTCAACTGATCTCATCTACAGCAGAAGAATTACAATAATATTACAGCTATATATAAATGTACTCTTTAGTATTCAAATTGTTGTTTTGTAAGATTGTCTTATACGTTTTATTTGTGTGTTTTATTAAATAAAAATTGTCATTTAAATGTTTAATATTTGTTAATCGTTAGTTATTATTCAGCACTGCAGTATTAGTTTATTATGTGTAAACTATATTATATTGTAGGGATCCTCTGATCAGGATTTTTGCAGTCGATACAGAGTACCGATTCCTTGTCATGGTGATTGGCCGATACTGAGTACTGATTCTAATGCTTCAAGCGTCATAGTGCATTAAGCACATTTTTCCTCCGAGTATGAAACTTAAGTAGAGATCTCTCCTTGCCTACAAGAATAAATGAAGGATGTTGCATATAATCCCTTAAACATGTCTCTTATAACCATATAGTGTGGACGTCATGGTCAGCTTTAGAGAATATAATAAATAAAACAGATTTAAAAAAATTGGTTAGCAAAATGACTAACAAAGCAATATAAAAAGCAAATGATAGAAGAATTCAACATGTCTCAATCAAGAAAAAGTTTGGAGTGAATATTTGATGCATAAGAAGTTAAAATGCACACCTACTGTATAAATACATATTTGTTTATTGCAATAAGTATATTACCAAAAGGTTTATTATTAAATAATCAAGTTAAAAAAAAAAATGTTTGCGGCTTTTTATTTCATTAAAAGTTTCTGCCAGGTTTTAATGAACTTGCAGTATTGTCAAAATCACAGAACTTTCAGTTCTTATGAGTTAAAAAAAAATCTTCTCTCCGTTAAACATAAATTGTGAGAAAAATAAACAGGGGGGCTAAGAATTCAGGGCGGCTAATAACTCTGACTTCAACTGTGTGTGTGTGTGTGTGTGTGTGTGTGTGTGTGTGTATATATATATATATATATTTATTAATTTAAAAAGTTTATGCGTGTTATACAACATATGTTTTAGACAATTTTTTTTCAAATGTTTTTTTAAGCTTAGCCATGTGAATAAAGGCTTTTTAAAATTGGACTAAGAAATTGTTATTTGTATATAATTGTAATTATATTTCATATATTTCATTATATTTTGTATTTATTTTTTAGTATTGCAGTTTTATACTTTATGTAAAATTATACGTTATTCTACATTTGTCACATTAAATACAAAACAATTTAGTTTCCTTTATTGATTAATAAGCAGATAGTTAAATGCATTATTATTACTATTTATTCATTTATTTAATCTTTATTATGAAGACTAACTCTATTTATGAAATATTATTAAATAAATTCATCCAAAATGTTAATTAATCATTATGTAATGCATTATTATTATAAACTTCCTTATTTCTATCTACAAAATGGATGATTATAATATAAACATGAACAGATGTGCTGAGCTTTATGATTGCTGTAAAGTCCTGCTATTTTGCACAGATCATGTACTTGTGTGTCTAACTAGTATTTAATGGCTATAAACCTCATTTAGCGGCTGTTATTCTTCAGTCTGAGAGCATGTTTTGTTAGCATCCATCTATATTAGCAACATTAGCATCCTCCTGTTTCTCCTCATCTCCGCTTTTTCTTCATTTGACACACTTGAGTCTTTCCACACTTCAAACTTTTTACAACCTTAATGTTGTGTAAAACGTCTCCTTAATGTTTTTCCTCCAGATGTTGTTTGTTTGTTGCCGTCGTTTATGCTAATGGATAGTTTGCTGTGTGTTTAGGTTTTCAGACAGTCATGCCTCCCCAAGCCCCCAGTTACCAGAGCATGATGGGAGTTCAGCAGAACCAGAACCAATCGCTGGTCAGCTCTCAAGGTGGACTTACCAATCAGATTCAGAGCGTCATGGTGCAGTATCCCACAATGCATCCGTACCAGGTGAGTGTTGATTTCTCCCAATTTGTTTTTAAACATTTGTATTACAACGGGATGGTATGTGTTATGCAACTGTCGGGTTTGCGATTTTTGGCTTTCCATGAATCGTGTTTTAGCTTAGCTTAGCATAGATCAGGGGTCACCAAACTTGTTCCTGGAGGGCCGGTGTCCAGCAGATTTTAGCTCCAACCCTAATCAAACACACCTGAACAAGCTAATCAAGGTGTACTTGAAACATCCAGGCAGGTGTGTTGAGGCAAGTTGGAGCTAAACCCTGCAGGGACACCGGCCCTCCAGGACCGAGATTGGTGACCCCTGGCATAGATCATTGAATCAGATTAGACCATTAGCATCTCGCACAACAATTATCAAAGAATTTAGAATTTTCGCTCATGTGCGAAGAAGAACATATGCAAAATTTATTTTGTTGCACGTGATCAATTTGTTTTACTAGATCTTTCTTTCAATACATATTTTTAAATACAATTTTCTCAAAATGGAGTCTCCATTTCAAAAGCTTTACAGACACCAGTTGTTGTTTTTTTCTGGCCGAATTACGGAGTAATAAAAGTAAATGCATTCCCTCTGTAAAAAACCTCTGACTCTAAATATGTCAAAGAAATTAAACTCTAATTTTGAAGTTGAATTTTTTTGTTTTGGAAATGTGAGAATATTAATGAAACGCATATTAAAACATTTTAGATATGTAATTTTTTTTTTTTGTAATGTTTACGATTCTTAAAAGATTTTTGTAAATAGGCTATTTTTACAAGTCCTCTTGTATTAAACTGAGTTTTTCCATTTTTGCACCCATTCAGACAATCTCCGGGTCTGGCAAGAGCACTTTTGGCTTAGCTTAGCATAGATCATTGAATCGGATTTCTTATTTAAAGCTGGACTTTTCTCTAGTTATGTCATGTTTTACAAAATAAAAAAGAAAATAAAAATTGCTATTTTCTAGTCCAATATGGCTAGGAACTATACTGGTGTAATAATCAAGGACTTGGCTGCCATGGCTGCAGCAGGCGCAGTGATATGCCAGAAAGGCCTGAAAATAGTACCCAAGTAGGGAGGGGCGGATTTAACCAGTATGCGAGGTAAGCAGCGGCTTAGGGCACCTGGAAATCTGGGGGCCCCTGATAAATGCCTAGAAGTAAAAATTAAACCTATAAACTATTTATAACATTGTTTTCTAGCATATTTTGTATGGTTAGATTAAAACCAATACAATTTTAACCTAATTAAATGTTAATATAAAAGTAAATATAATGTTGTTATAAATATGTCATTTTATTTAATAACAATGTTATAAAATAAAATATTATCACACATCTGCACATATTTGTCCACCACCCCTAATCATGGAGCAGTCAAATCAGGTAAAGACTTATCTTCAAAATGTTTTTTTTTTTCAGTTGTGTATCCATTTTAAGAAAACAAATCATTTTAAATGTAGAGATTGCATTAAGATAGAACTTAGAAAAGAAAAAGAAAAACTGAAACGGTGCAATTTAGGATTGTTGGGCCCTATGGCTTAAATTGCTTAGGGCCCCCAAATCACTAAATCCGCCTCTGAAAGTAGCTAAATTCTAATGTAACTGGCATACTTTTAATTTTCTGTCAGTTTTAGTAAACAAAATAAAGACAGAAGAGTTAAGTTATAAGCAGAAACTTAAAAATGTTGCTAATTTTTGAGAGATATGCTAATGGTCTAATTCAAGTTAATTATTTATGCTAAGCTAAGCTAAAGGTTCTCCCGTTAGACCCAGAGATTGACTAAATGGATTTGGAAATGTTAAAATTAAACTTTTTTTATTTCAGTAACACTTTATTTTGATGGTCCATTTGAGTATTAGTGGACTGTCTGCTTAATATCTGTTGATACTGCTCCTTCAACAGACATTTCACTGACTGTAATAAACTTTGCAAGTAAATGTCAACTTACCCTAACCCCAACCTAACAGTCTACTTATACTCTATTGAGAATGTTATCTTGTAGATGTAATGTAACTTAAATTCAACATATGGACCATCAAAATAAAGTGTGACCTTTATATTTAAGCGAGTTGTAAAATGAGCCTATTTTTACAATAAAATTGGAGTATTCCTTTAATGTAATCAAGCATCAAGTATTATATTAGTGTATAAATATATGATATACTATTGTTTTTTCTTTTTATCCAGTTCACCACAATGTGTTGTTTTGATTGACAGGTTTCTGTTCAGCAAGGTTCCCAGAGTGTTCCTCAGGCAGCCTATCAGCAACAGATCATGCTGCAGGGACAGACCAATCAGACGCCGACGCCCTCTGCCAGCATGCAGGTGTATTACAGCATGATGCCGCCGACGCAGCACTCGAACATCAGGTGACACACGGCGATTTGCTTTTCGGCCAATCAGATTGCAGCAGGGCTCAAGGTCTAATGTCAACTTCCTGTTTGTGTGCAGCTCAGCCGTCGGTTTCCTCCCTCATCCGGGTTCAGAGCAGATGTCGTTTCCCCGAGCTCCCTCCCCCTGCGGCTCTCAGCCAATCACAGCACAGCAGTGCACAGGTACGGCAGCCTTCTCCATTAATCACAAGCCACCTCAGGCCAACTGGAGAAAGTAACAGATTCAAGATCTGATTTGCATTAATTCAGTAACTTTCAGTAGCTACGTTTCTATCCACCTTTTTTATGCTCATTTTGGATATCCGCATTAAAAAAATGGAAATGGAAAGATGCGCATACATTTTGAAAATGCATATAACTGAGTAGAATATACTTTTTATTCAATAACAAGAGATGCGCATAAACTATGATGGAAACACTTTTACCGAACAAATTCCAGTATGCACATTAAAGTCATGTGATTTTGTTATAAGAGATCATGTGATGATAAAAATGTGTGTGAATGGACAAACCAGCAGGCTGAGCACATTGTAAAACATCTGAAATATTGTTTTGGTCAATCTAAAACGCCATAACCGTTTCAGCATTAGTGTTATTATATTATTAATTACCTCCAGAATCAAGAGCGTCTGTGCTCAAATGCCACCGCGCGTTCACGGCATGTCATTATTGTCTTCTGAGGCGCAAGTCATTTATTAAATGAGGAAATGATTCACGCAGCTTTTTCTACCGCAGCAATTACATCTTTACTGTTTTTATTAGATGCCAGATAATCAGGAAGTGACGATTTTGTTCGCTCTGACTCGTTGGATGGAATGCTTTATTTATAAGATGCTTTATTCGCATATCTTTCATGTGATAATCCAGTTTTGCGCATAAAATTAATTTGCCTTTTTATGTATGGAAACATAGCTACTGACAGCTATAGATTTTTCAAGTAAATTATATATAATTTACATTTATATAAACTACAATATAATATAGCAGTAACAATTTATTTTAATTTACTTTATAATAGTGTGGATTTATATATATTAGGAACTATTCATAGTAAATAACTTTTCATTGTGAACTATTAATATAAAAAATGCAATTTAGTTATTAATTTCCCAAGATGTTACTTGATTACTTATAAAAACGCTATGCTTTATTAGTTTAATTTTGAAAGTGAAATCTCAAACTGGCATCTAAAAGTAACGATAGTTGTTGTTTTTTTAATTGGATATTCTTTGCACATCTCTCGGTTAATAAGTTGAGCACAGATAATGAGCTTTATGCTGTTTTTCTTCTCAATTAAAAACAATGCTTTACTTAGCTGTGTAATTAAATGTTGTTTACAATTCTGGTTTGTGCTCGAGGCGTTTATGAAGAGCTCATCTTACTGTTCACAAGCAGAACAATCCATGTTTATCCGAACAAACCTCACTTAATGAACACTCAGCTGTGTGTGTCTGTGTGTGTCTTTGACCTTTCTCTGTTCAATAAAGCATCTTAATTGGCTGTTATTTGTGTTTTGTGTGGAGTTGTGTGCTATTTTTGTCTAGTATTGAATTATTCACGTGTATTTGCAGCATCGCTGATGAATATGTATGTCTGTTGTCGAGAAGCTCTGTAGTTTTAAAGGTTAATATGAATGGTAATTGTATAATCATAAATAATACTGTATGAGATGTGGTATTATTAAAAAGTAGACCTTAATATTCGAAGTCTAAATTGATTATATATTAAATAAATGAATTGTTACACATTTATACTTTTATAGTACGTTTTAATGCTTTATGAATGCTTTTAAAAAAACATTTAAGTTAATAAATAATAGATGTAACTCATAATTACTACAATAGTCTCTTAAATAATACTTTACGAATATTTTTTAACATTTTGATACATATTAAAATCATTTAAATAAACCTTCACATTTCTAAATAAATATTTTAGATGTATATTCTGAGTGGTATTGCCTGTACTGCTTTGTTACAGCTGTGCCTCCGCCGCCCCCTGCTGGTGGAGTAGTGATGATGCAGTTGAGTGTTCCTCCTGGCCAGCAGCCCAGAGCCCCTACACCACCTCACTGGAAACCCACCCGCTACTACAAACCCAGCGATATTCCTCCCCAGGACGCCACACAGGTACAAACACCTCCAGCAGATCCCATACATCCTTTTTTTACAAAGCGCAATGCATGTAAATGCTTTGTTTTTCTCATAATTTCTAGAATAATCCGCAGCTGCTAAGCCCCTCCCCATCTCCAGCGCAGTCACCTGCTCCTGCTCATCTAGCCAATCTAAAGGGTCCTCGTCCAGGCCACGCCCCCTTCTCCATCATGCCCCAGTTTTCCCGCCCTTATGCTCCAGCTCCAGGTCAAGGTGAGCCAACCAAAGTGTAACAAAGGACACGTTTTGAGCTGGATATTCTTTTTTTGGGGGGTAGGCTGGTATATTTAGACAAATTCTGGTCAGAATTGAACTTTTCCATTAGGAGGCAGTATATTATGACATGAATCATTATTAGATTGGTTCGACAGCTTGTTCTTCTTCATCTGAGGGTAAGTTTTAAACGGTTTCTTCTCCTAAAGTTATCAAGCTACAGCCTCCAAACTTTGTTCAGACCTTCAAGATGTACTGGCTTTGTGTGCTATGTCTTTTCTGACTGTTCAGACATACATTTTTTATAAAACGATGATCAAATCTACAAATAAAACTAATAAACTTCCATCGACAGTGAGAACTATTCAACAGTAAATCTTAGAGCAGTGTTTCTCAACCACGTTTCTGGAGGACCACCAACACTGCATGTTTTCGATGTCTCCTTTGTCTGTCCACACCTATTACAGGCATTTCAGCCTTAGCTAATTAGCTGATGATATAAATAAGGTTAGTTGATTAAAGAGACATGGAAAATGTGCAGAACTGGTGGTCCTCCAGGAACGTGGTTGAGACGCACTGTCTTAGAGCATTTAACCTTTGCTTTACCAAGTTAAAGACCTTCAGATATCCGTGTATATCTAGTCATCTCTGACAAACTAGCAACATGCTAGAGACATGCTAATTCATGCTAATAATATGATAAACTTGCTAAACCTAGAAAATAAGCTGATCAAGCCATGTTAGCGTGATGTTAAATTGTGCCAATCTGTGTCAAACCTTCAAGATGTTTTGACTTAAATTGAGGGGTGAAAACTTTCTAACAGTAAAAATTAGAGCATATAATGAACATCCACGCATTTCATCAAAGACTTTCAGATGTTCATTTATATCTAGTTTTTACTAGCATAACCCAGGACAAGCTAGCAACATGCTAATTCATGCAAACAACATGGTAATATGCTGGACATGTACAATACAACTTTCAAACAGTAAATCTTAGAGCATTTAAGGTACGTCCTTCCAGTTTAAGAACATCAAATGTTTATGCATATCCATCACTAGCTTAGCTTAGGATATGCTAGAAACATGCAGGAGGCAAGCTAATACATGCTAACAATATGATAACCAGGCTAAATATCTAGACTATGCCAAAGACTATAGAATACACAAGACATGTCACTCGTATATTTTTGAATGGGGAAAAGTGTAACTGTCAATATGGTGAAAAAAGCCTCGCCTACTAGTACAGGAGCCAATCATCGATCGCTATATGCTGAAAAAAGCCCAGACATGAGTTTCTGCAGATTTTGTGTGATTCAAACACTTAGAAATTAAACTAAAGGGACAGTTGTTGTTTAATTTTATTGGTGATTCCTGATATGAAATTCAATCGTAAGCTTGGCAAGCAGTTTTAGAAAATTTGATGTTTTCCCATTGAGACAGAATGCCCAAGCATACTGCCAGAAGTGTTTCAAAGATGGCCGCAGAGTGAAATGACTTGCCTTAAAGGGATTTTGTCTATGCTAAGACATGTTAGCAAAAGGATAAATTGTGCTAATTTCTAACTTCATCTTTTCTGACAAATCAGACTTAGTAAAAATTTCGTAAAAACGTACGATCAAAACTATTAGAAAAAAAAAATCAAGGGGGTGAAATCTTTCAAAATGTACATCTTACAGAGCAGTTAACATACATCAACCCATCTAGCTATCACTAGCAAAGCCTAGGATGTTTTTTGACAATGTTTTATCTTTTATAATCAATCAATTTGTAGAGGAATAACCTTGATTTTTCAATGGCATCAAATTCTGAACGTTTTTATTTAGACCAGCTTTCCTTTCTGGAGAAAGTTTGTGCTTGATATTGGAAAGAAATATTCTGAAACTTTTACAGAATATAATGTAATATTAGCATTTAGCAAAACCCAGTAAACCCAGAGAAGCTGAATATTGTCTTTATTTTATCCATAGCTGTATTTCACAGCAATAGTATCATTGGATTTGTTGTATTATGAAGCCGAAAACACTCATTATGGTATTTTTTTCCGGTCCTCCATTAACGTCCAGCATGTGGTGTTTTTTTTTTTTGCTGTGTTTTCAGGTGACGGCAGGTATCCTCCTCTGATCGGGCAGCCGCTTCAGTATAACCCTCCCATCAGACCCCCACTAATGCACGGCTCTCATGTGGTCAACCACCACCATCATCACCATCTTCATCACCACCAGGTTGAACACACACACACACTCTCACTCACTCATGATCGCACACATCCAGCGTCATCTTCATCCTCCTCATGGTCATGTTAAGCGCAGTCGTTCTTCAGCTCACGCTCCGCTCTGTTGTCGTGTCTCAGGGGCCTGTGGGTGTTCGGCACGGCGGCCACCCTCGAAGACCCGCAAAGAAATCACTGTCTACTGACATGAGCCAAGGAGAGATGGGTAGGAAAACACACAACATTGATATATAGTGTGCAATATGCATTCAAAGTACACATTGGTTCTAATGCAGGGCAAATTAGCTTTTTGTAATCATAATTAACAAAATAAAAACAGTTACGTAGATTGTAATTCATTAAAATGAATGAAAAAAAGGTTATGTTTATTATAATATTTAGTATTGAGTATTATTAAATAATACGTTGTTTTTTTGTTTGAGAATCATACATTTAAAATGTAAATTTTATAATTTTTTTGTGTGTGTATATAAATGACAATATCGTGAGTTTAATGTTTGTGTATGCCATAAAAATAAATTTAGTTCAGTCGGAAAATGGCTGCTATAGTTATGAAGTGACGTACACTTTATCAAAACCGCACGAGCTGCAGTTGAAGGCTATACAGGGCATGAGTCACCTGACATTAAGCAAGTGGTGCGAGCAGCCGAAAACGTGTGGATACTTAATCGTAAAGGCTTTTCAACACCACGTTTTTGTTGCACGGAACGAAACTTTTGCAACTAAACAAAGTTATTCCACCTGTGCGCTAGTTTAAAGTTTTGAGCTTGTACACCAAGGCTAATACGCACGCACACTGGATTAACTGTAGCAGCGGGCCATTCACATATCGCGTCTTTTCCACTCGCAAGTTCATTATTTCCAATATAAGAATATATGCTAATATGCGTACGCAAGTGGAGCGTCTTACAGACGCACTCAGTAGAAAACATCTCGCGCCGTAGCAGTGAGTTGTGTGTGGCTTTCAATGCAATTTAAACAAAACATATGTTAGTAGACGAATTATAACAAATTATTAAAATTATTATATATGTATGAATGCAGATGATAACAACAGTTCATTTAAATACTTGCCTAATATAAAGCTTAAATTAGACTGTGAAATTATCAATACATTTTCTTCAGACTATATAATCGTACAACCAAAATCTATAACTGTTGCATCCATAATTGTTATGCAGTTCAAAAAAACAACATATGAATGTGTCTGAATGTACAAGAAATGTAGAATTAAATTATATAATAATAATAATAATTAGTGAAAAATATCATTTATAATTTATTTTTATTAATAATGTTAAAATTGTAAATACGTCATTTTAAAATTTTATATATATCACACGAGTAGCAGTGCGATATGGCTATATATCAGCACTGGAGGGAGGTGTGCATTGGCTCGAGGCCGCAAGCAGAGTGCCTTAATGTGCCACCCGTGACAATATACAGCCATATTGCACTGCTATGAGTGTGATATTAAGTTTATACAACAGTTCGACAGTAGAATTGTGAATGAAAAAGAAATTCAATCATATCTGCAGCTGACGTCAGAACAGCAGAAACCTTTGCTAATTTTACCAACGTCACTTTAGAGCTAGTGTTTGAATGATTCTCTAGCGTAATATAAAAAATGATGACAAAACAGGTGATTTTGTTCACATTAAGATTATAATGCTGATTTTATAATTTTATAAAAGAGATTTCCCAGTATTTCTCTGTTGCAATCGGGAAATCATAATGATTAACCCTGAAAAAGCCTAAGCAAACACTACCAGATTACTATGGTATAAATACAGCACTACAACATACAAAAAGAGTGAGATCGACTTAGTGTCACTTATCTGTTTTATAATGTTTTGAGTTTTTCTCCTCTAAGGACTTATTATATGTTCTCTGTCGCCATCTTGTGGCGGAACGTCAATCGTCTTTGCTCTGCTCAGTATGACAGGCTGGCTGCTGACACGCTGAATCTTCAAAATGATTAATATTTAAAATAGGCACTATCCTTATAAACAAACTCCATAGTTGCAATCTAAACAACTACATTCTCGCCTAAGAAAAGTCTCAAAAGTACATAATGTTGTCCAACAGCAGCAATATTTGTCAAACTGTAGTGAGTGTATTGATCTGCTGTCACTCTATGTAGGCGGAGTAATACGAAAGAGCTGTAGGAGTGCTGTTACTGCAGAATATCGCACGGCTATCAGCCAATCAGATTTGACAACCAGACAGAACTGTTGTATAAATATATGTATATATTTATATGTAAATGTATCACCATGTTATTCATAATTTGTTTCTATCTGTCGTGTTTCCTGTGTGTTTAGACACAGGCCGTGTTTTGGAGGTGACTGATCTTCCGGCTGGCATCAGTAGAGTGGAAGCCGAAACTTTATTGGCAGAGCTAAGCAAAGTCGGCGCCGTCATCACATGGTTGCCCGAACCTCCGTCCCCAAATCAATCAGAGGGAGCGGACGTTACGAACACTGAGCCTCCCAAACCGCCCCCTCATGACCTGGCGTCCAAATACACCATCCTGGCCTTGTTCCCCTCGAAATGCGCAGCACAGAACACGCTCCACAAACTCAACAGCTCCATCACCAAATTCAGACTGAGAACTAGCAAGGCACAAAATGAACAGCACACGCTCGCCAGATCCAGCTCTCAGTGAGGCCACTCCCCCTGCCCGCTCTCCACCAATCAGTACCATCGTCTCACGCTCCCTTCCTGCCATTTCAGTTACACCGTTTTTCTTTTTCTGTTTGTTCGTTTTTCGCACCACTACGGCTTGATCGAAACGGGTTTGTTACTTTCGAATGGGTTTTTCACTCTAGTTTGTTAAAAAAAATGGAAAAAACACAGCAAAAATGTCTAATTTGTTCTTTCGCGGTTTCAGATAAATTTAATCGAGCTTGTTTAAACGAAACCAAAAAGCTTATTTTTAAATAGATCAGGATTGCAAGACTGAAACCGAAGCATGTTGTTTTGGGGTTTTTTTGTTTTGTTTTGTTTTTATTGCATCACTTCATATTGTTTGGATGAGAAAAACAACCTTGCATTTCGTTCAAAACGAAAGGAAACCAAACTGACCCATGAACATGAAGACAGGACAAGGGAACACTTCGACCTGTGCCTTCGCACTGTTTACGCCAAACAACGACGGAGCCAGAAAAACGTCGTCCAAAAATTCGTAATTTATACTGTTTGCAGCATCCAAAAAAGCAAGTCATTTATTCTGGGCTGTCCAGTTTGTCAGACTGAGTGCTTTTTCTAAGTTTTAACTTAATTTAAACATTGTCAGAAACGGCGCCACGGCCAAAAACGAAGGTTTTATCGCTCTCTTTCTCTCTGTGTTATGACGGACAGCAGTCTATTTCTGGGTTTTTACAATATTCTTATCTCATTCAGAGTCACTGGAATAAAAGTTTGCACTCTTTCTCATGTCTTTCCCCCATTTTCTTTCTCTCTCTTGCTTTTTTTCTCCCCACTTTATTTTATTTTTGTTGCGAGATGTGTGGACTATGAAAGGCTGTACAATGTTTGCTGGTGCAAGTTGTTTTTATCTCAGTTTGAAACCAATAAATGTTTACACATAACGGTTTTTCACCTCCTTAACCTCTTTATTGACTCATTGAGTGATGAGATTGATGAGGACAGGGAAAAATAACATTAGATAAAATAGATGTCTTTAAATAAAATGTCTTATTTTATCTTTTACATTATTAAAACGATACATATAGGTATATCAAGATTTGTAATTGTGTGTATATTTATTTAAGGGAACACTATTTTTTGGATATAGGCTTATTTAACAGCTGTCTAGAGTTCACTGGTTGAGTTTTACCATATTTCAATCTATTTAGCTGATTTCTGTGATTTATGACACAAATCATTGAATTGGATTAGCATTAGCCATTAGCATCTTGCACAGATTTAAAAAAAAAAAGAGTTTTAATAATGTTCCTATTTAAAGATTTACTCTTCTGTAGTTACATTGTGTATGAAGACAGACATTAATGTCTGCTGCTGCAACTATGGTGTGGCTTTCCTTGATTATTACGACAGAACGGGAGTATAGTTCTTAGCTATATCAACCTTGAACATAGCAACTTTTCATTTTCAGTTGTTCTAGGTACACAATAAAACTACAGAGGGGTCAAGCTTTAAATGGGAGAATTATAAATACTCTAATCTTTTTTTTTTTTTTTTTGAGTTAGTGAGTGAGATGCTAATAGTCCAATCTAATTCAATAATCTATGCTAAGCTAAGCTAAATGTGCTCCTGCCAGACCCGGAGCTCCGATCAGCTAAATGAATTAAATAATGTTAAAACTCAACTGTTTAACTGTAAAGTTGTAAAACAAGCAAAAAAAATCCCCAAAAATGTTTGGTGTTCCTTTAAAGTCTGCTTTATTGCCTAAAAATGACAGATATGCTTCTGTACACTTTTAGATTTTACAGCATATAGGCTACAAAGATTTTACATAACATGTAGATAGCTTTTTCTTCAGTTGCTGGTTCAATTATATGTTAATGGCCGCTATCCACTGTCGAAATGTTTCTTTTTCCATTGTGTTTAAAACGGAGCTTTTTGGAATGTAGTTACTACAAGTGCGTCAGTCAGTCGTTGCCTTGGTAGCACATGTGTAATGTAAACAGCAATATATGGACGATGACCATCCAACACAATCTTACGGCAATTCGTAACTTTTTGATTTAGTGGCTAATTCGTACGATCTAAGATATTTATTTATTTATTTATTATTATTTTTATTTTTATTTATTTATTTTTTTCTTTTTAAGTCTGAATAAAGAAAACAGGCGCTCACGTACAGCTGGAACCGTACCTGACTGCATGTTCAACTGTTGTCAAGATAGTGTAAAAGTAGATTTTGTTTTGGTATTTTTAGATTTGTAATATATTGAGGTTATTGTTTTACTATAAAAGCATGAGGTAAATGGACACGTCGTTGACGTTACGGTTGACATACTCGAGAATCCAGGTAAAGTCTAGAAGAGATAACATCTGTGGAGAATTGAGCATGTATCAATATACAGGCCTGTAGTCGGGGGGCTTGGGTCGTTTGAAAGAACGTGTCCCATACACAAGCTCATTTGTCCTATTTTGACTGCTATACCATAATAAATTGTGAAAATAACCATCGAAGAAGGCCTTGAGACCAAGCAGAATCTTCTTTTGGCTGTTGCTTCAGAGTGGCTGAGGAAAGTTGAATGTGCTGGCCAGTTTGTGTTTGCCTAATAAATGACAATAGGCTTGTTTTTAATTTAAAACTTGAACAGCATCCTTTTTTTCTAATGATATATGATGTAATAAATTTGTTATTGAAAAGTAAGTATTATTCTCATACTTTTTTCTTGTAAATCTTTAGGAAATGTTGTTGGTACATCAACAAATGTGGTTGATGACCATCTGACAAGCTAATCCAGCAAAAAATAGTGCATAAAAAGTATTTAAACCTCATAATTAAATAGAAAATGAGTCTAATAATTGCAAAAAGGTCCATATTTTAAGAAAAAAGAACCACCCCTTTCACCAGGCTGGCTACGGGCCTGATAAAGTATCATTTTTGTGACGCTGTAATTATTATTTTTACGTTACTGTGAGGATATGTTTCGTGTTGGGGTAAGAATAGACGTTAATAAAACTTAACGCACTATGTAGTTTAATAAATAATAGCAATAATTCTCATTAACTTCAGGCCGAAGCTTTTTCACCCTTTTAGCAAGTTGAGTTCTCGTGACGTCCAAAACTACTTTCACAATGCGTCCATAATATTTGTGTCTCAGATGCTCATGTTATGTTGTTTTCAGAAGGCAATCCCGAAGACTGGAGATTTACATTGGTAAGTTTGATCTAAAGTGAATGAATTGCACTGAAGGGCTGCGGTTTATGTGTTCAAGGATCACTCTACATCAGGGGTGCCCAAACTCAGTCCTGGAGGGCCGGTGTCCTGGAGAGTTTACTCTAATTTCTAATCAAACAAACACACCTGAACCAGCCAATCAAGATCTTATAGGTATAGAAACTTCCTGGCAAGTGTATTGAAGTAAGTTGGAGCTAAACCCACCAGGACCGAGCTTAAGCATCCCTGCTCTACAGAAACGTTTTGGTAGACAAAATGTCTAAAAATGAATTTATTATTCTTTAATATTTAAACTTAGATGACTCTAATTAATTACGCTTTTGACTTTATGAAAACACATGAATGACTGTAATGATTGGATTTTTCTTTTTGTTTTTTCTGATTAGATTTTTTTGTTCACTTATTTAAAGATCTCATATACCATTTGTCACTGGTGTTACCTACTTTTTCACTATATATATATATATATATATATAATGAAAATATTTAAAAAAACATATATAAGGAATGAGTAATGACGCATTCTTTCATCACAAATGTTCAGTGTAAAACTAGATGTGAGATGTTAAATTTGTATCTTTAAAATAACCATCAATTACATATCTCAACACATTTTAATATGACGAGATGGGAAAACAACTCTAACTCCTGGGCATCACTATTTTCAATATATATATATAATCATATTTATTTGCCATTTTCTTTTTTTAATATTTACATCCTATATATGATTGTTATGGATACGTTATTGTATTTTGAATGGTAGAGCGATCTGTTTTTGACTTAAAATAAAATACCTTCATTCTGTATATGGCTGTGGGGGATGAGCTGTTTTGTGGTGTTTGGAATTGTAATTATTGCCATGATATTAACCTTATTGCTTATAGCAATTATTGCTGAAGGTTTAGAAGAGAACTAAAAAATGTTCATTAGATTTGATTGAATGATTGCTTAAAGAATGGGAATGATTAGCCATTTACTTCTAAATGTTTGAGAAGTGTTGTCTGATATCAAACAAACAAACAATTAGTAGTTTTAGTTTGCGTAATAGACGTTCATGTAGCTGTTTTTACAATGGTTTAATGGATTTTTTAAAAAATATTTGATTTGCAAACAATGTTGTGCAGTGTAACCATCAAATACTCAAAGTACTAAAAGACATTTAGGCCTAATACTATTACTGTGCTACATATTATGATGTAAGTTAATCATTTATATAATTTCTAAAGCGATCATATTTTAAATCAAAATATTGATCACTATTTCAAAATAATTTTTGTTATGATAAAAAATATATACAGACTATAGTTATTAATATATATATATATATATATATATATATATATATATATATATACACACACACACACTATTAAATGCATTATAATTGTAAATTCAAAGACAATTTGGTAAGGAAAAGATCAGATTTTCTGAAAATATTATTTTGAACTATTTAATTAAAATAACAAATATAAAATTGTGTAAAATGAGTATTTTTATATTTTACTCTTATAAATACAATATTTAATGTTTTATTCATGTTTTGATAATAAAGTATTATCAGTATATTAGATTTCTCTATTAAAATGTCTGAATGCATTCATGATAACTTAGGATCAGGCCCAGATTAAGAATTCAGAAGCCCTTGGGCACGTTGTCTTGTAGGGCCCTATACCCGGCCGCACCGCTATTGTTCAATTTAAAAAATAAGACTAATATAATCTATAATGAATTGTCTGCATTTTAAAATAAATTATATATATTTACAGTATAGTCTACAAAAATCAATCTTATTTTTAAAGCATTTAAAGCACAGTTTGAAAAAAATAAAAACCAATAAACTGGTGAAAATGAATGGTTTTTAGTATACTTGTTCAATTTCATTGATGCAGTACTTAAATATAAATTTACAGGGTATTTTTAATATATTACTTCTACAAACTTCTAATGCATATTATTGGCATATAACACATAATGCCTCTCCAATCCAGTTCGATGAATCTGAGTCTTCCATAATACACGCACGTATTAATGATTACATTCTGTCTCCCTCCACTCCCTGTATTTTCTCTAATGTTACTCTCCTTGAGATGAAAAGTAGTCAAACAGCATAGATCAACTTGATTGTAAAGACAGTGGTGGGCGAAAATTGTATAAGAATAGCTTATTCCAACGAGGTGCGCTATTTGCTCTTAGCCTAAATAGACACTTATTGGCTTTTTTCCCCTCTCGCAGGGCCCCCAAGTGCTTACGGGCCCCTGAGCCTGTGCCCATAATGCCCATTGGTTAATCCGGTCCTGCTTAGGATGTACAATTTAGAACATTATCATTTTACTTAACTGTAAATTGTCAAAAAATGTGTTAAAAGACAATGGCAAATAATAATACTAATGACAAATAAATGCATTCAAAACATTTGAGTGAAATAACATAAAATGTATAGTTTTATGATATATATATATAAAATTAAAAGTGTAATTTATAACTGGTCTGATTATATTATTTTATTGCATGATGTACATAAAATATCTTATTTTTGATGTAGGATTTAAAGCATTTATAATACAATTTTTAATGTTTTAATACATATTAACAATAAAACTGCCAATCTAAAGCACTACTGATGGCTAAATATACAAATAAAAACTATCAGCAACAATTATTAGGATGTATATAAATATAAACAAACAGTAATAACATTTTAAATCATACCAATAGCATAAGAAAAATCACCTTTCACCTATGAAACAAAATATATGAATACACTATCGTAAGAAATATGTGAACTTGGCGTTTTATATTATTCTAACAACAGTAATATTCTTATTGTAGAAAACGAAGGTCTAGTGAATACACTCAGAAATTATATACGTAATTCACAAGCTGTAACTCCTCATAGAAGCACAAGAGGGCGCCATTATACAAACATAGTGAGGCTTAACGCTGAATACTAGCAAAAACTGCTGTCTTCACTTGAGAAACTATTTTAAACGCTGCTATTTAGCCACACGACATCATGACGTTACTTAATATCAATATCAATACAGATTTAATATCTTTGAGAGATTTTTCTTGTCTCCTGCTCAAACGTCTTAACTGGTCAGCTTCCGGTTCATTAATGTTGTGTCTCAACAATGAATATGACATTTTGGCGCTTTTTTTGTTTGTTTGTTGATGTTTTACGGTCACTTAATTTGTAATATCGAAAAAATAGCTTTCTTTAACTGCACTTTTAATGCTTTATTGTACCTTCTTCGTCTTTTTTCCCCTCATTTAATGTACGTTAGCCTAATTAAGATGGTAAGTGTTGAATACAGACGTACTCACACCTCACACACAATTTTGTTAACACCTAATCAATAATATCGATTACATTTCTTTACAGCCTACAATTCTTTACTTAATTCTTTGAGCTTAATATACAATGTATGCTAAGATAAAGCTTGTGTATTAGCATCATAAACTTAAAAAATCAGTGTTTATATGAACGATAATCGTTTAAACCTCAACTCCCTGATTTTTCTGTCACATAATTGATGCCAGATGGAGAATTTGTCAGGACAAAATATGGGGCAGCGGCTCCCTGCCAGTTGAGAATGAATGTGTCCCGCATAAATTAACTGAAAAAAGCCTGTCTTGCCATTACAGCAGGTGTCAGGAAAGATGTTTTCATGGGACAAGATCTGAAAAGCGATGTTTGGAGCTCAGGATAATCAGTTTGGGTCCAGGTTGGTACTCGCAGTCTTTGTTTTTCAGGGTTGAAGAGCTGTCTGTTTGGATTTGATGGATAAATGTGGCGTGTCGGTGGGCTGTGGGCCTGGAGGAGGACGAGGGTGTGATGACAGACCAGCTGTCCGGATGCGCTCCTGTCGGTCTGAACGAACACAGGACCTGTTTCTACAAGCTCTGACTTGATCACCTGATACTCAATTACATAAGGTTTCTTTTACAGCATCGATGTTGTAATGTAGTTAAAATATAATCAGTTTAATAGACTTAAGCATTCATTTAGTTATTCAAGCGTAAAAAACAAGATGGAAGACTGGTTAAACACAAGGACCATTAGGAGCGGCAGACAAGCGCAGAAGCTCCATTGACAATAGTGCAGTAAAATTTATTTCTTTTCGCGAAACAGTGGAAATTAATGCATCGCTTCTTGTCTGTACTGAGACTCACTTTTTTATCATATCTTAGTCAGACAATGAAGATGATTGATTTTTTTTTAATCTGATCTTAAACATAGCTATTTTATAATGGCATGACAGCTTGAGCTAGCTAACTGAAAATGTCTGTGTGCATATACTCCATTATGATGGAGATGCTTAAAGGTTTACACAAACCTGATGCCTGATTTTATACTGTACTCTTTTACAATAATAGATAGAAAATGAGATTAATAAGATGGATAAGTACATAGACAAATGGAAAGATGTATAAATAGACAAGATGGAAAAAGGCGAGTAAATTGATAGGTGTCAAATAGACGATGGATGGATAGATGACAAGATAAAAGGATAGAAGATGGTAGACTAGATAGATAGATGGATAGATTGGGTGGATTTATAGATATATAGACAAAATAGATAGTTTGGATGGATTGGGTAGATAGATAGATAGATAGATAGATAGATAGATAGATAGATAGATAGATAGATAGATAGATAGATAGATAGGATGGATTGATAGATATATAGACAAAATAGATAGATTGATTGATTGGATTAATTTATAGATATATAGAAAAAATAGATAGTTAGAATGGATGGATTTATATATATATATATATATATATATATATATATATATATATATATATATATATATATATATATATATATAATAGATAGATAGATAGATAGATAGATAGAAAGATGGATGGAGACACAGAGAACCTGTCTTTGCAATCAGTGTAGTGCTTTAGCTTACCCAGATAATTATTTGTAGCATGACCCTTTTTGACCCTGTTGACCTTTGACCCAGGGGTCCCACAGGGATCACATGTCAACTGTCCACCTTACTGTGGGACACCAGAGGCATCTCACTCACAGCTGTTCCGAAACGTGCATTTTAGCACACAGCTGTCTATCTATCTATCTATCTATCTATCTATCTATCTATCTATCTATCTATCTATCTATCTATCTATCTATCTATCTATCTATCTATCTATCTATCTATCTATCTGTCTGTCTGTCTGTCTGTCTGTCTGTCTGTCTGTCTGTCTGTCTGTCTGTCTGTCTGTTCTCTGTGGCTCAAACACTGGTTTAAGCCCATCATCAGGCCACTCCATGTTGCCATAGCGACGTGATGGATGCTGTCCCACCCATACAATTTTAGCGGGGGAGGGGGTTAATCATAAGAGGTTTACAGCCAATATGGAATGGAGAACCCCACCCTAACCACACACACTTTCTCTCTCTCTCACACACTCTAGTGCTGAGGGTCCTGTTGTTCAGGGGCCTCTCCTTCTCTCCGGGGTCTTTCATCTCACTGATCCGCTTCTCCCCTCTCGAATGTTCAACAACTCCCGCTGCCCCCACCATCATCCTAATTGCCTTTGTCTGTCCGAGGCGCTCGTCGTTTCTCTGTTTCTTTGACTTCCTCTTGCCTCTTTGCATTACCTGCAGATTCTTTGTGTTCCCTATTTTCCTCGTAAATAGAGAGTGGGATGTGTGAATGTGGCCTCTTGAATGATTCTGAAGGTCAGAGGTCTGAATTTACTGCTCCTGAATGAAACCAGTAAGAAAAAACGTATGGTTAATTTATTATTTATTTACTAGCATTGATTTTTTGGGGGGAGGTCGCACTTAAATGCAGAGGGGACATTAAAGGTTTTACAGGTCAATATTTGAAAGTGCATCAATAGAATTATAATAGTAATATCAGTGTTGTATTTTGGTTTAACATTTTTATGCTTATAAAGTTGCATATTTATTTTACATAATTATTTAATTTTTAACATATAGAAATTAAGATTGTCAGTTTTTATAAGTCAGATAATAAAATACTTAAGTATTATAATCATATTGAGCATTATTAATTAGTTGTGTGTACATTTGAATATTGTACATGAAATAATTTTGAAATATGTTTTATTTTTATATCTGTATTTAATATCACACACTCCTTTATTTTATATTTAAGTTTGGTACTTAAACTGCTATATATATCCAACAAAAGTCTTGTTGCCTATCCAAGTTTTAGGAACAACAAATAATAACTTGACTTCTAGTTGATCATTTGCTACCAGAAGTCACAGAAATAATGTACAGTATTGAATATAAAGTCATGATGCAGTTGAAAAAGATTTAATATAGTGTATGACTCCCATGAGCTTGAAGGACTGCATCCATAAATCTCTGCATTGACTTAAATTCATCAAGATTATTTGGATTCATCTTCAATATCTCCTCTATCTTACCCTAGATGCTCAATAATGTTCATGTCTGGTGATTGGGCTGGCCAATCCTGGAGCACCTTGACTTTCTTTGCTTTCAGGAACTTTGATGTGGAGGCTGAAGTATGAGAAGGAGCGCTATCCTGCTGAAGAATTTGCCCTCTTCTGTGGTTTGTAATATAATGGGCAGCACAAATGTCTTGATAGCTCAGGCTGTTGATGTTGCCATCCACTCTGCAGATCTCTCGCACGCCCACATACTGAGTGTAACCCCAAATCCTGATTTATCCTTTACCAAAATTGACTGATTTCTATGAGAATCTTGGGTCCATGTGGGTTCCAGTAGGTCTTCTGCAGTATTAGTGATGATTGGGATGCAGTTCAACAAATAATTCATATTTACCTTCTGCCAAAATGATCAACTAGAAGTCAAGATATTATTTGTTGCTCTTACAACTGGGATCGACGTCAAGACTTTTGTCAGGTATGTATGTAAATGTATTATTTTACAAGGACAAAAAATTAATAGATGAGATAGATAGGTAGGTAGGTAGATAGATAGATAGATAGATAGATAGATAGATAGATAGATAGATAGATAGATAGATAGATAGATAGATAGATAGATAGATAGAATGGATTGATTGATAGATATAAATAGACAAAATGGATGGATAAATAGATGGATAGATAAAAGGGATGGAAAGACTTTTGTCAGGTATGTATGTAAATGTACTATTTTATGAGGACAAAAAATGAATGACTGGTATGACCTATAGATATTACAATATTAAGGTGGTTTATGAGAACATTTCCTGTGTCCTCATTATTTCATACACTTCAAAATCATGCTTAACTTTTTTTAACACCCAGAATTTGGGTTTGGTTTAGGGGTAAGGATAGGATAAATCCATATAATAAGTGATTTTACTGTATAAAATACAATGTGCCTATGGAGAGTCCTCATAAACCACCAAAACCAGCATGTGTTTTGTGTGTGAGAGAGTGCTGCCTTTATATTTGGCTAGAATTAGGTGTACCTGCTGTTTTGCACCACCTCTATGTCAGGCCAGTGTGGTTTCCTGTGATGAATTAAGGGTAGAATAATTGGCTAGGTCCTGCTCTCTCTCAGGTCCTCCACTGGGGTTAAATGCACTCGCTGTATCCGTCTTAAACACCGTCTCAATGTGTAACTGCAGGTCACAGATCAGCTGCCAGGGCTTCGATTTATCTGCTGTAGTTACTTTATCTCTCATACCTCTCAATCCTTTTATTTCTTACAATTCGTGACGGCTTTTCAATAGGCTTTATAAATGAAATGATAGACATCAGACTTAGTTTGGCCGTCTTCTCTTCTCAGGTTTTGATAGATGCAATCCCTCAGGTGCTCGTGTTTATTGGTCTGAGCGATAACACGCTCTCCAGAAAACGCGTTTCAATGCCTCCGAATGTTTTCGTCATGTCTCGGTGGAAATCCTGCAGAGGAAGAAAAGAGAAATGAGACCGTTTCCGGAGGCAACAGATGGGTAAGGACGGTGAGAACCATTTCTTTCTCAGTCATAATACATCTAAAAGTCCATATGTCAAAAGCACATACAAACGCCCCGAAGGCCCTCACGACAGTACATTTCCTAAAGTTTATACTACTTTACTAACAGCTTTTGGCTCGAGCACCCATCTGAGACGATTCATCTATAGGAGAGAGACATCACTAGTTGTCTGGAAAACAGCTCACACAGATGCGTCTGCAGGCGACTGGCAGCCGGCCTGGATGGAGGGGATTTTCATGCTATGCTAATGTCCATAGCTGCAGGCTAACAGCTCCAGTGTAATGAAGCTAACATGCCAGAACCATATGGAAAAACAAAGGCAGGAGTTTTTTTACTGGGAATACCAAACTCAGTATGCATCAGCACGGAGGGTGTGATTCAGGTGACAGATTTTAATGAGAATTCCTAACAGAGCACAAACACATTTTGGCATGTTGACTTGCTGTTTTGTATGACTAGAGCATGTTTGGAAAGAACTGCTAGCTTACTTAAAGTCTTTAAAGCTAAGTATATGAAAGTCTAACCAAAAGATGAAGGTACCCAACCATGTCCTTGATGTATACCGTGAAGCAAATAACATTAATAACTATGAAGAAATATTGAACTAATCGTCTAATGTTATATCTATAGAAAAACGTTTCAAGATTATTGCAAAATATCCAAATATTCAAGTGTTTTGGGAGTGTTGCCATTCTCAGTAATGTCATAGTGGGCGTAGCTAAAGATCTTTATGAGGCACTTTGCTTGCTGTGCCTCTCTGATTGGTGGAATTCCCTGTACAGCTTCATGGGTAATCTAGTTTTCTGTGTTAATTTAGCCAGACTGGGATTTTTTAGTGACATGTCATGTTATATTCACTGCCCTCAAGATCTGCCATGTATTAGTGCCAAATTTCTGTTTGTGGCTGCAACTCCAGCTTTAGGTACGAATGTAGATACCTCCCATTATAATCAACAGAACTGACCCTAACTTTAAGCTATGCTATTTAAATTATTTTGCTATCTTGGTAACAGCACCAATGTAACCTTTCCATTTCTACTATACTGTTATAATGGGTGTATTTAGGGGCCAATTATACATGACAATGGTGCTTTCGTGACAGAAAACGTATAAATACTGAAGATTTTACTAATACTCAGATTTGGGTTCATATTGACACAATAGCATCACAGTTGCTGTAGATTTGTCGGCTGCATATCCATAATGCGAATCTCCTGTTCCACCACATCCCAAAGGTGCTCTATTGGATGGAGATCTGGTGACTGTGGAGGCCATTTGAGTACGGTGAACTCATTGTCATGTTCAAGAAACCAGTCTGAGATGATTCGGGCTTTATGACATGGCGTCTTATTCTGCTGGAAGTAGCCATCTGAAGATGTGTACACTGTGGTCATAAAGGGATGGACATGGTCAGCAACAATACTCAGGTAGGCTGTGGCGTTGACACAATGCTCAATTGGTACTACTGGGCCCAAAGTGTGCCAAGAAAATATTCCCCAAACCATTACACCACCACCACCAGCCTGAACTGTTGATACAAGGCAGGATAGATCCATGCTTTCACATTGTTGATGCCAAATTCTGACGCTACCATTTGAATGTCGCAGCAGAAATCGAGACTCATCAGACCAGGCAACATTTTTCCAATCTTCTATTGTCCAATTTTTGTGAACCTGCGTGAATTGTAGCGTTAGTTTCCTGGTCTTAGCTGACAGGAGTGGTACGCGAGTGGTGCCACTTTCTGCTGCTGTAGCACATCTGCCTCAAGGTTCGATGTGTTCAGAGATGCTCTTCTGTATACCTCTGTTGTAACGAGAGGTTATTTGAGTTTCTGTTGCATTTCTATTAGCTTGAACCAGTCTGGCCATACTCCTCTGGCATCAACAAGGCATTTGCGCCCACAGAACTGCTGCTGACTGGATTTTTGCATTTTTTCTGACCCTAGAGATGGTTGTACGTGAAAATCCCTGTAGATCAGCAGTTTCTGAAATACTCAGACCAGCCCGTCTTGCACCAACAACAATGTCACGTTCAAAGTCACTTAAATCACCTTTCTTCCCCATTCTGATGCTCAGTTTGAACTGCAGCAGATCATCTTGACCATGTCTACATGCCCAAATGCATTGAGTTGCTGGCATGTAATTGGCTGAGTTGAAATGTGCGTTAATTCTTCAAAATGTGAAATACTGATGCAATGTTGTGCACTTAGACTTAAATGTTATGCTTAAACTGCACAATCTCTGGGAAGGTCAAGTTCTCTGAAAACATGACACAACACTGAATTCTTTTCTGAGTACAAAGTTTCAGTGCATGTTCAAAACGGAGGTGTTTTTGTAACTCACAGTAATATTTCCTCCCAAATGGTCTGTAAATGAGACAGAGTTATTAAAATTGCTCCTTCTATGAGTTTAAAAGCACTGAGCAACAGTTCATATTTGCATAAAAGCATCGTTTTTGTGCCGTTCATCTCTCTTGTGGCTGGTTTTGTGTACGTGCTGTTCATAAGGTGTCTCTCAGAACTATTAGTTGCATGGGAAAAAAAAAAACATTTAGGAGTTATGTTATTTATCATGGGCAAGACTCACCCACGCAGCACTACCCTTGCATTTACAGAGAATTCATAACTGCAAATTCAATAAATGATTACACGCTTGCTAATTGGTATATAATGAAATATTCTGTGTGAGGGAGCGAGTGCTGCTTAAGGAGAAATTAATGGTTGATATCTATTTTTGAACAGAATCTAAAAGTAAAGTGAGACTAGATCTGTAAACTTACTTGTTTATTTATTCCTTTGGCAGAGATGATTTATTGTTTTGCTGCATAAATGTAAGTGTTTCTGCTCACAGTGATATTTTTGTGGGTGGATCCCTTGTTGGAGGCCCTTAGGGGGTCCCAGCCCCAAAAATTGGCCCTGGCCCAGTCCCTGGGACAGCTTTCCCGGTTGTCCCCCGCTGTCGATGGCCCAGATTGGATGTTGCAAGAGCCAAATGACCAAATGTTTGGAGATAATCCAAGACTTCTAGTATTGGCTCGTATATTTGGACCGAAACACGGATTGTCCAGCTCTAGCTTTGGAACAAACGCTCGCTTGGAGAAATTATAGAATTTTTAGAGGAAATTATGCTGCTGTTCTGATATTAGTTAGGGACAATATATGGCACATATTGAAACCAGGCATCCATTAGGCCTTATAATCGTCTGAACTGGGTCAGAACCCAGCGGGAATGGCTAAAGTCCCAGTTTGAGTCCGGCTCAGACGTTTTAACTCATAATCACATTGCTTTGGCCACTTGGCCTGTGGGAGGACCACTGCTAAGACCCTCCGAGGTGAAATACAGAGGAGTGGCATGCGGAAGTGTAATCGGATGAATGGATTGTGCTGTTGGATTTCCGGCCTTGTGAGTTAGCTGCTGTGCTAACAGACGAATAATGGTAGTTTTGTCACCTTTCTCTGTGCTCGTTTCTAATGTATATGGAGGTAAAGGGAAAGGTTTGGGAAAAGAAGGTAAAATTAGTTAGCTTGATTAGATTTTTAGCTTGAAACTACAATTTTGCTACCGTTTGTATTGACTAGGAAACATTGACTAGCACAGAGGCACCAACATGATAGCTGCTGAGCAAATCATTTGGAAAAGAAGGTGAAATGTTATCACCTACACATTAGCTTGACAATTTTTATTTAAGAAATTGTAAAATTTTTGCTTCCATTTGTATTCACGACAAAAAAGCAGCACATAGGTTCTAACAATATAGTTGCTGAGTGATGATTAAAGTGATATATTTTTGTTGTGTTTAAGGCTTTCAACTAAAAACAGGAAGCTCTTTGTTTACTTGCTGTATTTGGCCATTTTTACATTTATATGGCAACAACGATTTGGAGGCCTGAAAATGTTATTGCTGTGTCCCAATCAAGCAGCAACCTCCCAGTCTCCCTCAGGAAGCTAATATGGAAGTAACTGAAACTGCAATTCATCAAAATTCCGCTAGTCTTGGCTCCATAGTAGAGCAAATTTCTATTGAGCCCACTGTTAAAATGGCCAACTTTACAGCAGAACAAAAAGATGTTTACAGCCTGCTACAAAGAAAGATTTGGGTTCATATAGCTAATATTACCTTTCATGACAACTATGAGGGTGGTGAATGTTTTTATAACTCATTCCCGTGAGTTTTGTTTATATTAAGTTATATTAAGTCTGCATAATTAAGGGCGTGGCCACTTGAGTGACAGCTAGGTCTCGCTGGTCACCATCACTTCACCTCAGCTGATTCCGGCTGATTAGCTGCTGAACTCGGCATGTACATCATATTTCTGTTTTGTTTTATGTGGCTTTACACAGTCAATTGCCTTTTGGTTACAATTATCAGATGATATGGCATGCTGAGCGCACTTAATTGTGCTCACAAACCATTCACGTGGACTCCATTTCCCAGGTGAGTGAAATTCTATACTTGTATACCATATCTAGAAATGTGTTTAGAAAAGATCATTTATATTTTTCTTTAGAGCTGTAATGCACTTCAGAATCTGACTGATTGATTAGCTGTAGGCTCTAGAACAGTCATCTGAAATGGTGTCATGCAGTGTTATGCCTGGATTTCATAAATAGCCTTACATTTACTAACACAGACTATATTTGAAGTGTTTGGAAGTCATTCGCTTTTTCTTCCTGTAGAAAAACGTCTTAAGAACAATGCTTAATGGCTCAATGTGTTAATTAAAAGACTAAACACTTTATTGAAATAGTGTACAACCAGGGGCGCAACTGCACATTTACTGAGAGGTATGTGGGCTCAAGTTTTGTGCCCCCCCAACACTCCCCCTTCTTTTTTTACATGTCAAAGCTCTCAACACAATTGAAATAGTATGAAGTAGTAAAATTATAATTACACTAAGCATGTTAAGTCACATTAACATGGAATTATATCTCATCCCACCCCAAATTTCTTCTCAATTCCATTTTCCTCACTAAATGATTATAGCACCTTGACATGCCTTGCTTTTGTACTTTTTGTACATTTGTCAAAACAAACCTATAGATATGGGAGTCCTAAACGGATAAAGAACTTAATGCAATCACTTCTCACATGCATCCTGTGAAAGGTGTAAGGTCTGTTTTTGCGTGATCAATTGACTGAAACTGCTATTACACCTCTCACAAAGTGAAATAAAAAGACTGTAAAATGTTTAGTGTAAAAAATAAACAGAGACAAACTGTCTAAAATGTTTTATTTTATCAAAATGTTCTAAGCAAACTTCTTTGTTTCTAAAATTACAAATTTAATTAGTTTTGAGCAAAAAAACTTACCAAGAGGCCTGATGTATCCATATGATACATAATAACTTTATAAAAACATGTATATGGTATAAAATGGATCTTGATACAAGGATTAATAAACATATCAGTTCCAAAAAATGTGAAAATTCTGACTATTTGTTTATGTGTCAGTTTTAACACGGTTAAGAATCATTAAAATCATATATATAAAATTTAACTTACAGTATATATACTAAGTATTAATGTACAAAACTAATCCAAAACTAAAACATTATTCATAAAATGAATAGAAATCTATTAAATCTAGCTAATTTAGCAGGTTGGCGCCTATAGAACGGTGATGCCTCGGTTACTGCAGTAAACAAAGCAGCATGACGACAAATCTGGCAGGATTTTATTGATTTCATAAACTACACAGCATACTGATATTCGCAGGTTTGATTCAGGCAAACTTTAGCATACAAACATACATTGCATAATCAAACATGATATAAGATTTAATAGCTTGCAAAATAGCATTTAAGACTTTTTAATACTTTTTAGGGGCCTTAAAAATGAAAACACCCTGTTTAAAAGAGTCTTTCCAGAAGCTATTGGCATCACTCTAACCATTTATGTTCTTATTTTTAAATAGTTAATGTTATTTTCTGGAATTTTAACAAATACATTTTAATTCAAGTTTTAAAGCACCACAGAATAACTCTCATTTTTCTCTTTTCCAGAAAATGGCCCCACCTTTTTTCCAGGGCCAGCGTGTAAAGACAGGCTGTTTGAGTAAACTGTTTGGCTTGTGGAGGCGGCTACAGGAAATGTCAGTGAAATCATTAAATGAGAAACTTCCATCATAAAGAGGAGTTCAAAGGGATTCCTGCTGTAGTGCCTTTATTAAAACGGTCCTCGGCAGCGTGCGGCGTCAGCATCTGTATCGCAGCATGAGTTTATGGAGAGAATTACAGAGAGTGGTGGGACGCTGTTCCAAAACCCAGCGAGCTGCCTTGCTGTCTGCTGCCGACTAAGACTGCAAATGGGCATCTATGTAAGCTGCAACTCAAGCAAATTAACATTTGTCATATAGGAGGACTTGGAGAGAATGTACACAAAGGAAAGGTTAGTCCTTGGGAAAATTGTTTAATTTATACACTGAAAATAAGGGCGATAAATGTTCATTGCTGATAACGTGACACAAACAGAAACTTGACAGGTTCTCTGCTGTCGCAAGGTGACTAAAAATTATGAATGCACATGCTCTGAGGAGCGTATCTAATAAATGAACAGCACATTATTGTTAATGAAAAAAGTCGTGACTAAACGTAGTCAAAAAATAAAAACGAACACATTTTTGGTTCATTCATCCTTAAATAAGCTGTTTAGAGTACGTACATTTAGAAGCAGACCTCTCAAGTTACTATTTGTCAAACAGTGTTTATTAGCTACATTTCCATCCACCTATTTTTATGCGCATTTTGGAATTTCACAAATAAATTTCTTAAATATTACAAAATTATTACTATCAGTTACTTAATAGAAAACCCAAGATTCACATCAATTTTGAAGATGCGCAGGATTGAGTAGGATGCGATAAGAAAAAATGCACAAACTATAATGGAAACAAATTCTCGCATCAACAAAGTCTTGACTTTGTTTGAACAGATTACGAGAAGATCAAAGATTAAAAGCCGCCATGAATTTGTAGGAATAGGTTTTAACCACAGCGGTTCTAACTGTAGTTCTGCTGAATGACTAAAAAGTTATCAGTATTTAAACTGAACATTCTAGTCAAACCATTCTTCTGAAATCTTATACCAAAAAACGGAAATAAGGGCATTATTAATAGCTGTAAATGTGGGAGAGCGTTGATATTATGTGATTGTATTGTATTGCAATATGGAGTTATATATTTTGATAAATCAAAAGTAATTCACAAATACTTGATAATGAAATGATTAAATGACAATAGTTCTCTATAGTCGCAACTGAATTAATTACAAAAAAACTGTATAAAATGATAAAATATGAAATGATAAAACATATGATATAAATTGTACACAGCTTAAATGTAAAATTAAAGTTACCAGAGGTAGAAGGAGTCACAGGGGGAGGGAGAGAGAGACAAAGAGAGCAGGCCCCGAAGTAAGCTTGATTGCAGTAGAGTCAGAGAAGATAGACTCCAGAGGAGCAGAGGTGGAAAGCAGACCAGAGAAAGGCAGAGCAGAGTTTTACCACCTATTTTGTATCTTTCTTGACCATGTGACTAAAGCCCAAATGCTAAAACATTCAAACTGACCAATCAACATGTGACCACATCGTAAAATCCCCAAAGTCCACACACCAGGCCCTGATCTTATCAATATCTGCCTTTGGAGTCAGTATGGACCTTCTTTGGTGAAAGACATGTTTTTCCATATAAACGAATGCATATGATAATTTTCATTCCTACAATTTCATTGCATTTTGTGCTCGTCTTCTAAGGCGCAAGTAATTTATTAAATAAGAAACAAGAACTACAATGGCTCCTACAGCAGCGAATACCATTTTTATTTTTGATATTTGCCGCCAGTTTATCAGGAAGTGATGATTTTGTTGTCTTTGACATCTGATTGGATGGTGCTTTATTTAAAGTGTTGTATGCGATATTACACTTTTGTGCATAATTCTATTCTAATTCAAAGCTATTGATGAAATTAGCTCTGTTATATGTGTCAGGGTTATACAGTTAAACCGTTTTATCTGGTTCTTGAATCAAATTAGCTGATAACCTTGCAATATTCTGCAAAAACAGCACTCGTTCACCCTTGTGTATTACTCCACCCACATATAGCGACAAGCAAGAGGACACTCTACAGTTTGACATATTTTGCTTCTGTTGGACAACATCATGTACTTCTGAGGCTTTTTATAGTCGAGAATGTAGTTGTTTAGATTGCAACTATGCAGTTTATTTATAAGGATAGTGCCTATTTTAAATATTTATAATTTTAGAGATTCAGTGCATCGGCCCCCATCATCCTGTCAGAGCAAAGAAAGTGACGGTTGACATTCTGCCACAAAATGGCGACAGAGACTGCATAATAAGTCCTGAGAGGGAGAAGAACTTAGCGTTTTCTCAACATAAGTTTCAAACTACAGCTGATCAAATCAATGTAAAACAGGTAAGTGACATTCTATGTCGGTCTCTCTCTTTTATATGTTGTTAGTGCTGTATTTATACCATATTAATCTGGTAAGGTTTGCATTGCTTTGGCTTTTTCAGGGTTAATTACTGCGATATCCCAATTGCAACAGATAAATACTGGGAAATCTCTGTAGACTGATGGCATTTCATGCCGGTCAGCCTTATAATGTTAAAATGTGAGCAAAATCACCTGTTTGTCATCACTTTAGACATTACGCTAGAGAATCATTCAAATATTTGCTCTAAAGTGACATTTGTGAACTAGCAATGGTTGCTCTGACGGTCAGCTGCAGATATGATTGAATGGTGGAAGAAAGTACCTTCTTGTACAAAAGGGTTTTTTAAACTCTCTGTGTATGATTTTCTTTTTTATATACACTATTATGCCATCAAACTGTTGTATAAACGCAATATCACACTCGTAGCAGTGCTATATGGCTGTATATCGTCACTAGTGGGACACTAAAGGGGGTCGCACACCGGAATGCTTCTCAGCGTCATGACATGGCATCCACAACATGGCATGGAGTTCACTTTTGTTCTGATTTTGAATTAATTTATTTTTTTGGTTGTCAAACACAGATGACAAATAGAGACGGCAATGCTATTATTTTGTGAAAATTTATACATGAAACCCATTTGGATTATCAGGCTCTCAAAAGTCTGTCATCATGTAAATGAATACTTAAAATACAAAAAATAATCCATCATTAGTTAATGTAAACAGAGTCTAGTTTTTTTCTTGCTAGCATGTTGCTAAGCTAACTATACTTAGGCTTTAAAAAAACATTTGGTCAATATTGACTTTTTTTTTTTACTTTTAACTGGACTTTTAACACACACTATTATTATATCACTAATTCTAATTTCTCTTATATCATCGTTTTAAAATGCTACTTATTCGTGAGCTCTTTAGGCTTTGTTTTTCAACTTTCTTGAGGTTTGTATGCTGACAAAATTGTGTTCGAAAGCCTGTTACGCTCTAGTAGAAGATCCCAAAACCATGACCCGGTTGACCTTTGTCCAATTGTGAACCATAACTTAATTATACCATCACGCGCACACACACACATTTAGATGCTTGCCTAAAACCAGAGGACGCTTGAGAACTCTCAAAGGATCAAAGGCTGCATGCCAATGTGATCTCCCGGCGCGCGAAACCGCAACTGAGCCCCTTAAACACACGCAGACCACCACCGCCGTCAACAGGGACCGACTGGCACACTGTTGCTCCGAAGGGAACGAGAAAGAAAGAGGCCCAAACAAAAGAGTGCTGCAAACAAAGACTGACGGTGGAAAGAAAAGTGGTGAACAAGAATAGAAGAATAGCGACACCCCCTATTAGAATGCAAGAAGGACGGATGGGAAAAGTGTTGTTAAAAGTACAACAGATGTCAGAAAAAGAGGTACTAAATGTGTATTCAAATTGCTTTGTAAATTAAACTGGAAACTTTATTATAAAAACATTCAGTAAATACATTTTGACCCTGAAACAAAGTGCCAACTTACAATGAATTGAACAAGAAAGACTGAAAATGTACTTTCTTGCAAAATAAGCTCCTATGATATTTGATTTATTGTTAACTTTGAAAAAAATATATGTTTATTGTGTATGACGAAAACATGACTTGTAAAATACAAATTATATTTTATTGATGATGATGATGATATATAAATTGAGCATAATTGAGTTTTGATCCATTTCTCAGTGAATATAGACAATGTATTTTTGTGCATTTAAACAAAACAGATTTATTAAACAGATATATTTTATTAAAATAATATTTTAGTCACCAAACATATTTAGAATTAAAAGATAATACAAATTAAATTCAAGCAAAATATTGCAAAATAAATTACAAGCTACAAAATTTCAACTAAAATGTAACTTTTTTTGCTTCTCATGATTTTTCCTCTTTTTTAAAAATTTGTATTTAATATTTTTCTATAACATAAATTTGTGTGTACTAGTTTTTGGACCGTTATCGTAAGTTATTTTGTTAGATGAGCTCCAGATTTGACTTCAGTAGTGGCTAATCTAATGTACCGTATATGCACAAATATAATAATGTATAGCTTCCTATTAAAAATATGAATTTTAAAGAGATTTGTCAGGGGTGTACTTATATATGCTGAGCACTGTATATATATATATATATAGAGAGAGAGAGAGAGAGAGAGAGAGAGAGAGAGATTTATTTTGATTATTAATAGTTTTCTTATAGTTTTTGACCAAATATCAAAAAATTCTTAAAACGAAGAATTTTCAAGACAGCTAAAATATTGTTTTGTTTGGAAATAATTGATAAAAATTAAGTGGGTTTTTGCTTTAAAAAAACTAAATAATCTGTCAATGAAGTAAAAAAAAAAAATCTTGTTTTTTTTTTCAGCCTAATCTCACGAGAAAACGTAAGTAATTTACGTTTTGTCAGTTTACTGGCTAATGGGCTTTATGCACAGCTAGAGTTTTATAGCTAATGATAAACTTCCGGTTAAAGCTTAATGTGAGTATTTTCAATTTCACAAGGTTGCTTTTACAGCATCGATGTTGTATTGTTATTACAGTACATTCAGTTAAATAGACTGAAGCATTCATTTAGTTGTTCAAGCGTAAAACAAGATGAAAGACCGCTGTAACCACTAGTGCCATCAGTAGCAACAGGCTAGCGCAGAAATTCCATTGAAAATACTGCGGTAAAATAAACTGTCATATTTTAAAGACATGGCGGGGGGAAATGGACTTTAATGCAGTGCTTCTTGACCGATCTGAGATCCACTTCATATCGTAAATCTAACAGGCAGTAAAGATCGCTGATTTTAAACGTGATAATTTAGTTAGTTGTTGAGTTTTTGTTTGTTATTATGGCTTTACCTCTGCAAGATTAGTCTCCGTTAAATTTAAATTTCAAATGATTTGACTCAACTATATTTCCAAGGTCAATCGTCTTTGTTGTTGTTTTCTTTTGAACGGTAGATGATAATTTTAGAGGTGTCCTATTTAATTGTATTTTATTTTGTTTATTGTTACGGGTCTGACTTGCTTTGTGGAGTCATGCAACATTTAGAGAACATAACGGCCCTTAAAAAGTTACGAATTGCTGTTGTATTGGTTTTTTTTCGTTGCTTACTGGCAGAACTGGCAGATTAAATTGCCTGTTGTACAGAAAAATTCACTTAATTTTGACATTTCTGAAAACAAACTTGTCTAGAAAATGCTTGATCTTCAAAGTTTTTTGATATTTAGACTTTTTTTTTGCAGTGTACATCTAAAATATTTAACAAACACATAAAACCTGTAATATTTTACTGTATATAACTGAAGTATATTTATTAAAATATACTTTATTCATTTATTTTGCTTTATTTAGCTCTTTTAATGCCTTATATGATTAACAACTTAGCTGATGTTTCTTTTGAACATGATTTAAGGATGATTTGTTATCTCTTGTCTGTTTTACAACATGTATGCTCCTTATTTGTATGAAAAGGAGCAGCCTGAATGCTCTACTAATCATCTTCTTTATTCACAGGTGAAAGAAAATCACGTTTCGAATGACATGAAAGTAAGTAAATGTTGCTCATTATTAAGTTCACAACTACACATTTATCTCTCTTAATGTAGAAAGCACTGCATTTTTCCCTGTCAGATTTATTGAATGATGTTATTTGTGCGTCAGGGTGGAAGCAGTTCACGTCCTCTTCCGCCTCTGTTATCTGAGTGTGTGGCATTGCAAATCTGCATAACAGCTGTCATTTCTTTCTCTCTCTCACGGTTTGCAGTTTTACGACATTTACCACAGACGTTTTTTCTCTGCATACTTTTCATCCTTATTCTGGCGTACCTCAGGGTTTGGGCTCCTAAGAATTGTGATGGAAGTGCATTTCCTTTTTCCGACGCAACTGACTTTCTACTTACTATAACCTGAATGCACCGGTAATGAGTTTTGGCTCTTATTGTTGCAACACTGACAAACGACACATCCAAGACCTAAGGGAAAGATTTCCACAAAAGACTTTCCCCTCTGTTGCTACCGTCCACACCCAGGGAATTATGGGACTGCTGTCACACAATCATAATTCACCAGCGCCGTATGAAGTCTCCAATCAGTTTGTCACATGCTTTGTGGATCAAGAGCGGAAAATGCCACATATGTAGATGATCACAGGGAGCTTGAACTAACCAGCCACTGACAGAGACACAGATTGAACACTGCTGTGAATTCTGTGACAAATCCTGATGGTTTTATTTGGCTCTTTCTACCACTTTAAGCTGAAATGTACAGTTTTTTTTAAATAATATAATACTTTTTTATCTTAGTTGCTTCCAAGCTGGAACCTTTGTGTCGAAACGACATAAACACGTCACAAATTAAATTTGATATGATGACAAAACCTTGACGTCCATTTGACATCCACACATAGATGCCCTTTTTACCTCCAAAATAATTCAATTCAATTCATCTTTATTTCTATAGCGCTTTTACAATGTCGATTGTGTCAAAGCAGCTTAACATAGAAGTTCTAGTAAATTGAAACTGTGTCAGTCCAGTTTTCAGAGTTCAGTTCAGTGTGGTTTAATTTTCACTGCTGAAAGTCCAAACACTGAAGAGCAAATCCATCAATGTGCAGCGCCACAAGTCCAAAACCAAGCAAGCCAGTGGTGACAGTGATAAAGAACAAACTTCACCAATTGACGAAAGTGAAGGGAATAAAAACGAAAATAACAACACAAAAAGTATTACAATATAAGATAAGTTTTATTCAGTTGAAATTACGAGATGAATTTACAAGTTTACACTGGATTTTGTATCCTACAATTCATGTTATATCATGATATCAAGTTTAAATCCATTATCGCTGTCAAAAATGCATCAAATATTGATTATATGACAGTCCTGTAATACATTTTTGACACCAATCTTGGACGTCAATTTGCTTTGACATCAAGGTAGTCAATTGACTTCCAATCCATTTGCATTTTTGATGTTTTTTGGTATCATTTTGACCAAGTTTCCCGCTGGGTAGTGAGTCGCTACACTTTAGATTAATTTAGTATCAAATTTGGTCATTTGCGGTCAAATTGTTCAGTTCGATTTGTGAATGAATTGTTCAGTCAAATTGTGAATATGATGTTCTAATGAAATATTCATTCCAGTTTTGAAACAAATTGCTTCACAAGTTAGTGAACAAATGTTTTTGTCTAGTTTGTCAATGACTTGTTCATTCCAGTCTGTAAATGGATCTGTCTGTCTGGTTTATAATCAAAAAATTTAGTTACTTGAATGTTCATTCATTTATTTTCCTTTGGCTCTATAAAGTCCCTTTATTCATCAGGGGTCGCCACAGCAGAATGAACCGCCAACTTATCTAGCATATGTTTTACACAGCGGATGCCCTTCCAGCTGCAACCCAGTAATGGGAAACACCCAACTCATTCACACACACACAGACACACACACAGACACACACTCATACACTACGGAAAATTTAGTTTATTCAATTCGCCTGTACCGCATGTGTTTGGACTGTGGGGAAAACCGGAGCACCTGGAGGAAACCCACAGGAACACGGGGAGAACATGCAAACTCCACACAGAAATGCTAACTGACCCAGCTGGGACTCGAACCAGCAACCTTCTTGCTGTGAGGCAACTGTGCTAACCACTGAGCTCCTGTGTCACTCTTTAATTGAATATATTGCTTTTTTATTTTGAATTTCAGCTTGTAAACTTTTTGCAAATGCAAATCATGTTCAGATAAACCAACGCAATCTCACGGCAATTCGTTATTTTTTGATGAAGTGTCTAATTCGTATGAATACGCACAACCTAATTTGTAAAATGTAGTATGATTTTTCTCATCACCCAATGACGGTTGGGTTTAGGGGAGGGGTTGAGTGCCACACCTCCTTTTTACATTGAACTCTGTCAAATTAGCTACTAAACTGACAACATGTAAAATACTTACGTTTTCTCATGAGATCCGGCTGGATAAACTGCACCCAAATGTCGTTTTTCTTGTAAAAACCCATAGTTACTGTTAAATACATCAGCTGGCCTGAGGGTATTTTTGGAGTTACTCATATGCCAAGCTGACATGTTGTTTTTAATTCCATCAGACAGGTTTTTACAGCAGTTTTTGCTTATTTACAGTGTGTTACGTGTCTTGACAGATCTTGGCTGAATGTTAATGACCTTTAAATGAGTAGCTCATCCTTCGAGGACAGATTTAAAACTGAGTAGCGACCGGTTTTGGTCTTTTGTTCTTTCTCGGTGATTGACAGGTGGAATAATGAGTCAGTTGAAGCCTCTGGGTTCACTGGGAACACAGTCACTGGAGAACTCTGTACAAGAAAACACTAAACGCAAAACACTCTTAACCCCTCCTCGCGAATGAAGCATAACTATTTAATGGATTGTCAGAGAAGTGCCTAATTCGTAGAAATTCTTAAAATTTAATTTGCACAAAAACGTATGATTTTTAAAGGGAGGCTTGCACATAAACCCCACCCCTGACCATACCCCTCATTGGTGAATGAGCAAACCGTACTTAAAATGAATATGAATTAGCCACTTAATCCAAAAATTGCTGTGACATTGCGTTGGAATTTAGTTTAACTCTGTTTTTATTGAAATATGTTAGTCAGAGAGCCACAGCATCAGATACACAGAATCAGTAGACATCAACTGATCCAATGTGGTGGTAAAATACAATTTTGCTCACTTTTTCTTTCTCTCTGAATAAAATATAGTTACATATTCATGCATTAAGGAAAAAAACAAAACAAAAAAACAACAACAACAACAGTGCCGAGAATATATAAATACAAATACTCAAAGGGTACAGCAGTAGAAAATAAAATAATAATAAAATATATATATAAAAAACAAAAAAAACAAAAAAAAAAAAAAAAAACACACTCTCCACTCATAACCAAACCAGGGGTAGGGAAGATAAGTCAGCTATATACTTGCATACAAATACACATACATATATACAGGTTTATTTATTTATTATTTTTATTTTTAAAGTGTAAGAGGAATGGTTGCCAGATAGTGTCAAATTTTTCAGTATCACCGCAAACTGTATATCTAATCTTTTCTATTTGCATAGACTGCATCAGATCATGCATCCAATGTATGTAACTGGGTGGGGAAGGATTTTTCCAGTTTAGTGTTATAAGCCTTTTAGCAATTATTAAACAAAAAGCAAGTGCATTTGATTGTGTAGATGACAAAGAAACATTTGTAGGGTTAAGTCCAAATAATGCTACTAGGGGGCTTGGCTCAATATCTAAAAGAAAGCATTCAGAAATTGATTTAAAAATTGATGCCCAAAAAGTGCTTAGCGCTGGACAAAGCCAGAAAGTATGAAGAAGAGTGGCTGGAGCTTGTCGACACCGATCACAAATTGGATCAAAACCAGGGTGTCATGGATTGGTCAGGCTCTCACGACCCCCACTCACGAAGATCACCATCACCTGACTTCTAATGAGCACACAGCTGCATCACATTCACGAGCACCAGATAAAAGCACAGCACTCCAGTCGCTCATTGTCCGGGCTCGTCTCGACGAAAGCGGACAACTGAGCGACCACTCAGCGTAGTCATCCTCAGCTAAAACAAACGATTTACTTACCTGTTCTCTTTGTATTCCTCCTAGTCTTCCTGGTCCTCCCGAATCGTCCTGTCTTCCAGTCCTTCCAAGTCTGTGTCATCCTCTGTCAGCTGTATCTGGTGTGTGCTGTCCATCCTCGTGTATTCCTGTTACCCAGCCACGGAGGAAAAGACCCCAACATCATTCCTGATCCTCCTGGCTATCCTTCATGTGCTCCTTGTTGTCATTTAATAAACACCCTAACGTTTCCTTACCTTTGTCTCCTGTCCGCTTCATAACAGAAGCCCGGACCCTTAACGACGACAACATGAGCACCCCCGATCACCTTCAAGAGCTGGTGGACCAGTTGAAGCGGATTCTACAGCCACCAGCTCCACTTTCCAACGCACCACCAGCACCGAGCACTTCCGCCTCCACAGTTTCTTCTTCGGCCCTTCCTTCCAGTCCCATGGCCCGACCAGCGCCCTACTCAGGCGGAGCGGGGGAGTGCAATGGTTTTCTGTTACAATGTTCCCTCATATTCGAAATGCAACCTTCTCTATATCCCACAGATAAGTCGAAGATCGCCTACATCGTATCTCTACTCTCTGGACCTGCACTTAAATGGGCTGAGACGATCTGGAACCAAGCCGGGCCGGTCATGAATTCCATCACTACCTTCACGGAGTATTTCAAAGAGGTGTTTGGACGTTCTGATGGGGAAGTAGCCGCTGGAGAGCAGCTGTATCATCTAAAGCAAGGTACTCTATCTACACAGGAATATGCTCTCCGGTTTCGCACTCTAGCAGCTGCAAGTGGATGGAATGAGAGATCGTTGTTGACCACGTACCGGCTCGGCTTGGAACCCACGCTCCGAATCCAACTGGCCACATTAGATGATACAATGGGTCTGGAGAGATTCATCCAACATTCTCTCCGATGTTCCGATCGTCTCCGTTCCTATCAACAGGACACCATCACCCCCTCGTCTGCACTCCTCCAATCGCCTGAGTCAACAGCCTCTCCAGAACCAGAACCCATGATAATAGAGTCTGGAAGACTGACATCAGCGGAACGACAGAGGAGGCTGACCCGGGGTCTGTGTCTATACTGCGGTGTCAGTGGACACACCCGTATGGAGTGTCCCCTTCGTCCCATTCGGACTTCAGTGAGTGTATTCAGTACGAATATTGAACAATGTAAACCACTTACTACCACCGTACAAATAACTACTGCCTCTATTTCTCTCCTTGTCACAGCCCTCATCGACTCCGGGTCAGCAGGGAACTTCATCTCCCAATCCCTCTGTCGTCAACTCCACCTCCGTACTGAGGCGTCCTCGCATATATACCAGATACAACCGATAACCCAGTGCACTCGATCTTCGACCCGTATCCATCGACAATGCGAAGACATCCTTCTTCAAGTGGGGTTGTTACATCAAGAGAGGATTCAATTTCTGGTTCTGGAGGGTGCAAATATGGACATCATTCTAGGGCGCCCGTGGCTGGTGAAGCACGATCCCATCATCTCTTGGGGCACAGGAGAGATAAAGAAATGGGGATCTGGATGTACACCTGCCTGTTTTCCAAATCTCCCTCTTCAAGGTCGGAACCCCATTTCTTTGTTTGCAACATCGGTCGAGAGCCCTCCTGAGAAGCAGTCTATCCACATTCCTAAGGAGTACAGCTCCTTTCATGATGTCTTCTGCCCCAAGAGAGCTTCCCAGCTACCGCCGCATCGGCCATGGGACTGCGCGATCGACCTAGTTCCAGATGCCCAGTTGCCAAGAGGTAGGATCTACCCGCTCTCGCTTCCAGAGAATCAGGCAATGGAAGATTACATAAGGGAGGCTCTGAGTCAGGGGTACATACGTCACTCAAAATCACCAGCCGCCTCAAGCTTCTTCTTTGTGGCCAAGAAGGACGGAGGGCTGCGTCCATGCATCGACTACAGGGTCCTAAATAACGGTACAGTAAAATACCGATATCCCCTTCCTCTGGTACCAGCCGCTTTGGAACAGCTCCGAGAAGCTAAAGTCTTCACTAAATTGGACCTCCGCAGCGCGTATAATCTGATAAGAATACGTGAGGGGGACCAATGGAAGACAGCATTCGTGACCCCTACTGGCCACTATGAATATGAGGTCATGCCTTACGGTCTGGTCAACGCCCCCTCCGTATTCCAAAACTTCATTCATGAAGTCCTCCGGGAGTTTCTTCACCACTGTGTAATAGTGTACATAGATGACATCCTCATTTACTCCCGGAGTGAGGCCGAACATCGCCAACACGTTGCGGAGGTCCTACACACATTGAGAGAACATCACCTCTACCTCAAAGCGGAGAAATGCTCATTCCACCAGAAGTCGATTCATTTCTTGGGATACATCATTGACCAAACCGGTATACGTATGGATGGGAAGAAAATTGAGGCTGTTCTATCCTGGTCAGAACCCACTTCCATTAAGGAGCTCCAGAGGTTTCTTGGGTTTGCTAACTTTTATAGACGGTTTATCAAGGACTACAGCAGGATTACATCACCTCTCACTAATCTCCTCAAGGGTAAACCCAAAGGACTGGAGTGGACCAAAGAAGCAGCCGCAGCCTTCCGCCTTCTTAAGAAGGAGTTCACAAGGGCCCCACTCCTGACTCATCCTGACCCAAATCTTCCTTTCGTGGTGGAAGTGGACGCATCCACCACCGGCGTCGGGGCAGTATTATCTCAACATCATGATACACCGCCCCGACTGCATCCCTGTGCCTATTTCTCTCGGAAGTTGAGCCCGGCGGAGCAGAATTACAGCATAGGAGACAGGGAGCTTCTAGCAATCAAGCTAGCCTTGGAGGAGTGGCGTCACTGGTTGGAGGGAGCCAAACATCCGTTCCAGGTGATCACAGATCACAAAAACCTCCAATACATCAAAGAGACCAAGAGACTATGTCCACGTCAAGCCAGATGGTCACTTTTCTTCTCACGTTTTGATTTCTCCATTTCCTATCGTCCAGGACCCAAGAATCTAAGAGCAGACGCTCTCTCTCGTTTACACGAGCATCACGATCATGAAGAACTCCCAACGAAGATTCTTCCCGAACACATCTCCATTTGTCCGATCACCTGGAACGCTCCTCCAGTCGTTGCCACTCCGGAAGCCCCTGCTCCGCCGGGATGCCCTCCTCATCGGCAGTTCATACCACCTGAACACCGGGTAGATCTGATCCACTCCTTACATACCTCGCTAGGCACTGGACATCCAGGGATCAACAATACTCTCTCGCTAGTATCCCAACGATTCTGGTGGCCAAACATGGCAAGGGATGTGAGGCAATATGTTCAGGGCTGTAAGGACTGTGCCCAATCCAAGAGCCCACGTCATCTACCCGCTGGAAAGCTCCATCCCTTGCCGATTCCGAACCGTCCCTGGTCACACCTAGGAGTGGACTTTATCACTGACCTCCCTTCGTCAGAAGGTAATACCTGTATTCTAGTCATAGTAGATAGATTCTCAAAGTTTGTCAAACTAATCCCTCTGAAAGGTCTTCCCACAGCCTTTGAAACTGCCGACAATATCTTTAATCAAGTCTTCAGGTCATTTGGTATTCCAGAAGATATTGTGTCGGACAGAGGTCCACAGTTCATCTCACGTCTATGGAAAGCCTTCTTCAAGCTCCTAGGTGTGGCCGTCAGCCTCTCTTCTGGATATCATCCCCAAACCAACGGGCAGACAGAGAGGAAGATTCAGGAGGTGGGACGGTTCCTGAGGACCTTCTGCAGTGGTCACCAGAACTCCTGGAGCCAGTATTTGGGCTGGGCAGAATATGCCCAAAATTCACTGCGGCAACCCTCCACCGGACTCACGCCATTCCAGTGCGTCCTGGGCTTCCAACCACCGCTCTTTCCCTGGGATGGCGAACCATCTGATGTCCCCGCAGTGGATCACTGGTTCCGGGAGAGCGAGAGAGTCTGGGACGAGGCTCATCAACATCTGCAGAGGGCAGTCCGTCGAAGCAAGGTAACCGCCGATAGGAGAAGGTCTGAAGAACCCAGATACACACCCGGACAAAAGGTGTGGCTATCCACCCGGGACATACGCATGCGACTGCCCTCTCGCAAGTTAAGTCCCCGATTTGTTGGTCCCTTCACCATCGTGGAACAGGTTAACCCCGTCACCTACAAACTACAATTACCCTCTCACTACCGTATTCACCCTACATTCCACGTATCACTCCTGAAACCCTATCACGATCCTGTTCTTCCCTCCACAGAGCCTGACCACGAAGAGGAACCCCCTCCTCCACTGCTCCTAGAAGAAGGAGCCGTCTACGCAGTGAAGGAGATCTTGCGTTCCCGACGTCGTGGTGGCCAGTTGGAGTACCTGGTGGACTGGGAAGGGTACGGCCCCGAAGAAAGGACATGGGTTCCCAGAGCTGATATTCTCGATCCTAGTCTCATGGTGGAGTTTCATGAGAGCCACCCTGAGTTCCCAGCGCCTAGAGGCAGAGGGAGACCACCACGGCGTCGGAGGTGTCGGCCCTCAGGAGCGGGCCCTGGGGAGGGGGGTACTGTCATGGATTGGTCAGGCTCTCACGACCCCCCACTCACGAAGATCACCATCACCTGACTTCTAATGAGCACACAGCTGCATCACATTCACGAGCACCAGATAAAAGCACAGCACTCCAGTCGCTCATTGTCCGGGCTCGTCTCGACGAAAGCGGACAACTGAGCGACCACTCAGCGTAGTCATCCTCAGCTAAAACAAACGATTTACTTACCTGTTCTCTTTGTATTCCTCCTAGTCTTCCTGGTCCTCCCGAATCGTCCTGTCTTCCAGTCCTTCCAAGTCTGTGTCATCCTCTGTCAGCTGTATCTGGTGTGTGCTGTCCATCCTCGTGTATTCCTGTTACCCAGCCACGGAGGAAAAGACCCCAACATCATTCCTGATCCTCCTGGCTATCCTTCATGTGCTCCTTGTTGTCATTTAATAAACACCCTAACGTTTCCTTACCTTTGTCTCCTGTCCGCTTCATAACACAGGGTTAATTTTAGATATTTTTGCCTTAGTCCAATATACTCTATGCAATAATTTGAATTGTATAAGGGAATGACGAGCACAAATAGAAGAGGTTTGTACACGAGACAGAGCCTTGGACCATTCCTCGTCTGTGAAAACATGATTAAGATCTGATTCCCAGCTCTGCTTTATTTTTAAAAAGGATGAGGAATCTAACTGTCTAATAAATGAAAAAATTGTTTTATAAATTTTAGAGACTGCACCTTTACAAATTTTTGTATCTAAAACCTGATCGATTTCTTGTTTGGGAGGTGCAAGGGGAAAATGGGAAAAAGTATTTCGTATAAATTCACGTGTCTGAAGATATCGAAAAAAATGAGTTTTGGGAAGGTTAAATTTTTCTGATAAATAAGAAAATGTAACAAATGTATCATCACAAAAAAGGTCATTAATGCTTACAATGCCTTTTCTAAACCATGATACAAAAGATTGGTCTGAGATAGAGGGCAGGAAAGAAGGGTTTTTATATATGGGAGCCAAACTAGACATTGTTTGAAAGCCAAAATGTTTTCTAAATTGTGACCAAATTCGAAGACTATTAAGTACTATAGGGTTAGAGGAATAGTTTGAAGTCTTTAATGGTAATGAAGAGCATAGTAACGCATGCAAAGACACTTGGGTGCAAGAATCGCATTTCATTTCAACCCATGCTGGGACCCAGTGGCAGAGTCCGTAGTGTGACTGGCTCCAATATAAAATACTGTGGATGTTAGTCGCCCAATAGTAGACTAAGAAATAAGGAAGTGCAAAACCACCTAACTTTTTGGGTTGTTGAAGAAATGATTTCTGTATTCTTATTGGGCCACCGTTCCAAATAAAATCCGAAATTACTTGATCCAAGGACTTAAAAAATGACTTTCGTATGAAAATTGGAATACTTTGAAAGAGGAAAAGAAATTTAGGGAGAATATTCATTTTTATTGTGTTTATTCTGCCTACAAGAGAAAGTGGGAGAATTTTCCATTTAGCTAGATCTTGTTTTGTTTTCTCTAATATTACAACAAAATTATGTTTAAAAAGATCAGTATATTTTCGTGTTATTGTTATTCCCAAATATCGAAAATTTTCTGAAGCTAATTTAAATGGCAATATTGACACTGGAAAGAATCTTGGAGCAGGATTTAAAAGAAAAAACTCACTCTTATGAAGATTTAACTTATAACCAGAGACGTCGCTGAACTGTCTCAAAAGTTCCAGAACATATGGGAGACGAGTTTCTGGGTCTGAAATATACAATACCACATCATCAGCATAAAGAGAAATTTTCTGTTCTTTTCCGGCCCTGAAAATACCAGCAATCTCAGGATTATTGCGAAAGCAAATTGCGAGAGGCTCTATAGCTAAAGCAAATAAAATAGGGGAAAGTGGGCAACCTTGTCTGGTGCCACGGTGAAGAGGAAAATAATCAGAACTATTGCTGTTTGTTTTCACAGACGCCAAGGGAGAAGAGTATAGGAGTCTTACCCAAGAAACAAATTTGTCACCAAACCCAAATTTTTTTAATGTGTAGAATAGATAGTCCCACTCGACGCGGTCGAAAGCTTTCTCCGCATCGAGTAAGACTAAGGCCTCAGGTACAGAGGAGTCAGATGAGGTGTAAATTATGTTCATCAACCTCCTCAGGTTAAAAAAGGCCTGCCTGTTCTTAATAAAGCCGGTTTGGTCAGGGTGTATGATATCTTGGATAACAGTTTCTAATCTAAGAGCAAGAATCTTAGCCAAGATTTTTACATCTACATTAAGAAGAGAGATAGGACGGTAGGACCCACACTCCAATGGGTTTTTATCAGGTTTTAAAAGAAGAGAGATTGATGCCTGGCGCAAAGAAGAAGGGAGATTACCATTATTTAAAGAGTCTTCAAAAACAGAGAGAAGCAAAGGTGAAATCTGAGCGGAAAATTTTTTAAAAAACTCTGTGGGAAATCCGTCAGGCCCCGGAGATTTTCCGCTTTGCATTTGTGCAATAGATTTTGAAATTTCATCTAAGCTGATAGGTTCATCCATTTTTGCTTTTAATTCACTACTTATTTGAGGAATATTAAGATTGTCAAAAAATCCACTAATAATGTTAGGGTCTTTAAGGGAGTCTGACTGGTACAATGAAGAGTAAAAAGATTTAAATGTATTATTAATTTCTTGAGGGTCTGAAACAATAATGCCTTCTTGGGTTTGAATTTGGGTGATAAAGTTTTTTGCTGTTTTAAGCCTGAGTTGCAGTGCAAGTGTTTTACCTGGTTTATCACCAAACTCATAAAAAAGGTGTCGTGATTTGAGCAAAAGCTGCTCAGCTTGGGCAGTAGAAAGTTGGTTATATTCAGATTGTAAAAAGATTCTTTCATTGAATAGTGATGTGCTTGGGTGCTGTGCATAAATTTGGTCCAATTTACCAATTTGATCAGAAAGTTTAAAAAGTTTCTTATTACACTCCTTTTTTATATAAGCTGAGTGAGATATTATTTCTCCACGTAAATATGCTTTAAGTGTTTCCCAAAGTAAAGATGAAGAAATCCCATCCGTTGAATTGATTTCAAGAAATGTAGAGATCTTTTCTGAAAGAAACTCAACAAAATGGCTCTTAGATAAAAGTAAAGTATTCATTCTCCAAGTACAAAATGAATAGCTTCCAGGAAGGACCAGTTCAAGAATTACTGGAGCATGATCTGAAACAGTTATAGTGTCATATGAGGAGGAGTTCACTCGAGAAATAAGTTTACTGTCAATGAAAAAATAATCAATACGTGTATAAGTATGGTGCACAGGAGAAAAAAAGGAAAAAACTTTAGAAGTAGGATTTAGGAAGCGCCAAATATCAGTTATTCCACACAATTCTAAAAAAGAATTAATTGTTTTAGAAGACTGAGATTGAAGGGTTGATTTGGGGGATGATCTATCAAGAACTGTGTTTAGAATGCAATTAAAGTCACCTCCCATAATCAGTTGATAAAGATTAAGGTCCGGGAGTTTAGAGAAGAGTGTAGTAAAGAAATCTGGGTTATCCCAATTAGGTGCGTAAACGCTTACTAAAGTAACTTGACTATTATAGAGGATGCCTGGCACCATCACGTATCTGCCGTTGGGATCTGAAATAATATTGGAAGGTTTGAACTGTGTATTCTTATTAATTAAAATGGCAGTGCCTCTTGCTTTATTATTAAAGCCTGAATGGAAAACCTGTCCCACCCATGACCTCTGCAGGCTTTTTTGGCACGAGATTTTAAGGTGGGTTTCCTGTAAAAAACATATATTGGGTTTTAATTTGTTTAGTTTAGAAAAAACCCTCACACTCTTCACTTTATTATTTAAGCCTTTAACGTTCCAACTAATTATATTAACCCTGCCCCGTCTATCTTGGTAGGCATCATTTGACATTAATGTTAAACAATAACTTGATATTTCTCAAATAGTCAAGAGTGTTTGAGTGGAGAGCATAAACAAAATGAGCAGACATAACGAAATCTAAAGGAACCAAAAACAAACAAAAAAACATAAAAAAAACCCGTGTCCCCCCCACGTGACCAGAACTGTCACGGGATGTAGCATCTATAACAAACCTAACTGAAAAGAACATTACAGTCAGGTGAATAAGAAACCAGTAAACAGTTTCAACTTTCAACTTTGGCTGTCATTTCGGCAGCGCTCCGTGAACTGATATATGTATATAGAAATGATTCAATAAACAGTAGACAACGCGTACATGTATCGGACTTAAAATCGCATACGACTATAAAAAGTAAAGTATTTTTAAAGCACAGAAACTGGGTAAATATGCTATGGTATTGCATATTTTATTTATTTTGAGGCTACACTCGTTTTGCAAAGATGTCAGTTCAGTTCTTAATTTTACTTCAGTTCTTGATTCGGACCATTTAACTGTTACGTCGATCAAACCTGATTCGCTGCATTCTTGATGTTAGCAGTGAAGAATTCCATCGCAGCCTGTGGGGTTTGGAAGAAATGCCGCTGCCCCTTGTAATCGACGCGCAGTTTAGCAGGATGCAGCATGCCATAGGTTACGCCAGCGCTGCGAAATGAAGCTTTCACATCTTTGAACTCGGCTCGCTGCCTCGCCACTTCAGCAGACATGTCCGGGAAAATGCGAATCGTCGCACCGTTGAATTCCAAAGAGCCTCGTTCACGACTTAGTTTCAGAATGAGTTCTTTGGTTTGATAGTGGTGGAGACGGACGAGCATATGCCTAGGATATGCGTTCGGGTGTGTTTTTTGGCCGGTGCGATGAGCGCGGTCAATTTGTAGTGGTCTCTCAAAGGCACTGTCTCCGAAAAGTTCAATAAAAAGTGATATCATGAACGTAACCGGACTTTGACCCTCTAATCCCTCAGGTATTCCAATGATCCTCAGATTTTGCCTCCGGGAGCGGTTCTCTAAATCATCCACTTTGAGTTTAAGGGAGCCGTTTTCTTTTTTCAGTGCGTTGCACAGTGCCTCAATCGCTGTCAAGCGGCCGTCCAAGTCATTAAGTGCGGATTCAATGTCCACAATCTTCTGAGCTTGTAGTGAGAGGGTTGATTGCAGAGTGGACACGGCAGAACGGAGCTCGGATAAGAATTCAGTTCGTAATGTTGACACTTCCGTGCGAATGGTAGTCGTAATTATCTCCTTCAGAGAAGCAGGTGTTAGCTCATCCTCCCTCGGCGAGGCGTTAGCGGCCTGCTCGCCTCCTCTTTCAGCCAACATTTCAGCGATGTTTCGTCCTGATTTTCCCGGTTTTGGCATATTTGCGTATAGATATGATGCAGCGTTGCTTACTTTATAGATTTAAGACAAAGATAACTGAGATTAATAGAAAAAATACACGAATGTTCACGGAGTGACTTCCACCTGCGTCTAGTCTCCACGAGGCATACCGGAAGTCCCCCTGTTGGAATTTAAATGTGAGTATTCAATATGGTTGCGTTTCAGTGGACACTGTATGTATTAATGTTTTTAAAAATTGCATTAAATAATTTCGATAACTCTGCGTATGTATATATATATATATATATATATATATATATATATATATATATATATATATATATATATATATATATATATTCTTAATATTTTATTATATCATTTTTAATATTCAATTTAAAGTGTTTGAAATCGTAAAAATTATTGTATTGTAATTATTATAGTTAATAATATTTTATATTTTCATACATGCATATTAAATATCACACAAAATTATAAAAAAAAATTATGTATATTAAATTATTTTGTATTTTATATACACTCACACACACACACACACACACACACACAATTTGTACATTTTAATAATCAGCAAGATCACTGCATTTTTGAGTAAATTATGTAAGTGTAGACATTTAATGTTTCACAACAAACAAATTTTTTTATGTTTCAGACTAGAAGGCCTACCGACAAAGCTCTGAAGTGATACATACATATGATCTGTTTCCCATTCCCAGTGCAAGTCGACACCTTTTAAAGTTGACTGGCCTCTACAAGTGTAAGTGTGTGTGTGTGTGTTCAGAGGGTCCTGCTCAGGGTAAATGTCAAATGGCAACATCTTTCCCACAACTCTCTATTTCATTCTCACCCTGTGTGTTGAACGTCTGAAATTCTCCTCATCTCAGTTCCTGATCTCATTTGCGCTCTCTCTCGCACAGTCATCGCCACTCAAGGAAAATGAATCTTCGCTTTAAAGCGAGCTGGAGGAAAATGTCAGCGTGCTTTCTGCCTGAACGACTATTGACAGAAAGATCTGTGAAGCAGAAAGCAATTTAAAAAGAAAAGGGCCATTTTACTGTCAGTCACATCACCTTCACTATCAGACATTATCACTGAACGCAAGTCAATGAACACGCTGTGTAAACAATCGAACAACAGTATGAGAGGAGCGGTTTTGAAGTTGCTTACTGTAATAAAAACCAACTGGAGGGTGTTTAAAATTGGCAGATTGTCAAAATCAAATCATCTTATTGTGTGCTCAGGCAAGCGTCATTATTGCTAACGCTAATACTTAGCTTTATTGGTTTCTTCTGGGTTCGGCTAGTTAGCAACTACCTAGCAAACAGCAAGAATTTCTTAACAACCACCCTAAATCCCATAACAACTCCCCGAAAAACTACTTAGAAGATGTTAGCACTGTGGCGGTAATGTTTTATGGGCTAGCATCACTAGCGTCCTCTCAGAAAAGAGTTTAGGTATTCACTACAAAAAAATACACTAAAATGTTGATCTTTGGCCTCTTATTTGATACTATCATAAACAGTAATTTGAAAGCAAATGGATTAACCTGACAACAGTAGTTGTTGAAATGCTAATTTTGCTAACTTCTCGCTATTATTATGTGTTTTGTGAAAACGTACATTGTGTTTAAGCAAGCTTCGTTATCGCTTTCGCTAGCATTTAGCACAAACAGCAATTTGGTATTAAATTGATTGACATGATGAAGATATCTACCACACTGAAGTAAAAATGCTAATTATGTTAATTGTTCCCTAGTGTTCTTTGAATGCCGTGTTTCGTGCATTGTTGACACTGGCTTCTCTTAATGCTGGCAGTTTCATCTGGGTTTGGCTAGTAATTAGCAGCCACCTACAGTAGCAAACATCTTAGTAACATAGGCAAAACCATTAGCATTGTGGTGAAGAGGCTTTTGATTCTGATACAAAAAGTAATTAGCAAATAATTTAGCATTAAATGCTAACAGGGTAGCACGTTCGCCTCACAGCAAGAAGATCGCTGGTTTGAGCCTTGACTGGGTCAGTTGGCATTTCCGTGTGGAGTTTGCATGTTCTCCCCGTGTTCACATGGGTTTCCCTTCAGGTGCTCCGGTTTCCCCCACAAGTCCAAAGACATGTGGTACAGGCGAATTGGGTATGCTAAAATTGGCCAGACTGTATGAGTGTGTATGCGTGTTTCCCAGTGATGGGTTGCTACTGGAAGGGCATGCGCTGCGTGAAAAACATATGCTGGATAAGCTGGTGGCCATTCCACTGCATGTGGCGACCCCAAATTAATGACTAAGCCGAAAAGAAAATGAATGAAATGCTAACAGTTTGAATACAGGCATGTGTCTGAGCTTAGCTAGTTAGCAAACATTAAACTGCCCAGTAATCCCTGACAACAACCTCTTTAGCTACCACTCAAAATATGTTAGCAGTGTGTCGGTAGGCCTATGTTTTGCATGGATTAGCATTGCTAACATTATATTGCTAATATTATTCTGAAAACACAAACATATTCTGTTTTGTCACGACCCCAATTTGATAGGAAATAGATTAGCATAACAAAGATCAGGTTGTATTTAACACAAATAAAAAAGTGCAGTTACTTGTAGTTTTTTTTTATTGTGTTTAGCATGTTTCAGCTAGGCGTGTTGATATCAGCCCTCTCAGACCGATCATGCTGCTTTGTCATTACCAGTTGAATAGGGGCTTTAATTAGACTCCCAAAATTTCCATTGAATTAGCATCATAGCTGACGCATATAACAAATTTTTAGCTGGGTTGTGAAGAGACGGTCAGACCTCAGACAGCGCCGTGAGATGTTACAGCTGGTGATGAATGAGGGTTTAGACGGTAACCATTGGATACAGGAGCAAGATAGATCTCAAATTATTAGCAGCTACATAGGGTCAATATTTGCTCTCATTTCACAGAACAAACTTGAAGGAGTGTGTGTCGGTATATGGTGACCTTCCCTCAACACACACACTTGAGCAGCTGCAGTCATCATCTCTCTGACAGCCTCAGGGGTTTCTGTCATGTTGTGGGTGCGGAAATTCACTGAACTGATGTGTCATAGTGTCTGTATATCTGCACAGAGAATAAATCAGATATATATCGATTAAATCTAGCTGAATATCAGATGTTCTGTCTGCTCTATCTATCTATCTATCTATCTATCTATCTATCTATCTATCTATCTATCTATCTATCTATCTATCTATCTATCTATCTATCTATCCATCTATCCATCTATCCATCTATCTATCTATCTATCATTTTGTGTCATTTAATTTTATCTATTTGTCTGTCTATCTGTCTGTCTCAATCATTATATTTATCTCTATCATTCTATCGTTCTGTCTTTCTTTCCTTCTATCTTTCATTTTATATATCATTCTATCTATCTGTCTGTCTGCCTGCCTGCCTGTCTGTCTGTCTGTCTGTCTGTCTGTCTGTCTGTCTGTCTGTCTGTCTGTCTGTCTGTCTGTCTGTCTATCTATCTATCTATCTATCTGTCTGTCTGTCTGTCTATCATTTTGTCTATCTATCTATCTATCTATCTATCTATCTATCTATCTATCTATCTATCTATCTATCTATCTATCTATCTATCTATCTATCTATCTATCTATCTATCTATCATTTTGTCTATCTATCTATCTATCTATCTATCTATCTATCTATCTATCTATCTATCTATCTATCTATCTATCTATCTATCTATCTATCTATCTATCTATCTATCTATCTATCATTTTGTCTATCTATCTATCTATCTATCTATCTATCTATCTATCTATCTATCTATCTATCTATCTATCTATCTATCTATCTATCTATCTATCTATCTATCTATCTATCTATCTATCTATCTATCTATCTATCTATCTATCTACCTACCTATCTACCTATCTATCTATCTATCATTTTGTCTATCTATCATTTTATCTATCTATCTATCTATCTATCTATCTATCTATCTATCTATCTATCTATCTATCTATCTATCTATCTATCTGTCTGTCTGTCTGTCTGTCTGTCTGTCTGTCTGTCTGTCTGTCTGTCTGTCTGTCTGTCTATCTATCTATCTATCTATCATTTTGTCTATCTATCATTTTGTCTATCTATCTATCTATCTATCTATCTATCTATCTATCTATCTATCTATCTATCTATCTATCTATCTATCTATCTATCGATCGATCGATCGATCGATCTATCTCTATCTATCTATCTATCTATCTATCTATCTATCTATCTATCTATCTATCTATCTATCTATCTATCTATCTATCTATCTATCTATCATTTTGTCTATCTATCATTTTGTCTATCTATCTATCTATCTATCTATCTATCTATCTATCTATCTATCTATCTATCTATCTATCTATCCATCCATCCATCCATCCATCCATCCATCCATCCATCCATCCATCCATCCATCCATCCATCCATCCATCCATCCATATATCATTTTGTCTATCTATCTATCTATCTATCTATCTATCTATCTATCTATCTATCTATCTATCTATCTATCTATCTATCTATCTATCTATCTATCTATCTATCTATCTATCTATCTATCTATCTATCTATCTATCTATCTATCATTTTGTCTGTCTATCTATCTATCTATCTATCTATCTATCTATCTATCTATCTATCTATCTATCTATCTATCTATCTATCTATCTATCTATCTATCTATCTATCTATCTATCTATCTATCTGTCTGTCTGTCTGTCTGTCTGTCTATATCATTTTGTCTATATCTATCTATCTATCTATCTATCTATCTATCTATCTATCTATCTATCTATCTATCTATCTATCTATCTATCTGTCTGTCTGTCTGTCTGTCTGTCTGTCTGTCTGTCTGTCTGTCTGTCTGTCTGTCTGTCTGTCTGTCTGTCTTTCATTCTATCAATCGTTCTATGTATCTATTGTTTTAACACTCTATCGATTTATCCTTGTTTGTGTCTACATGGTTCATTCATATCCAAATACTGACATTATTGTTTTTCCCAAATAATTCCCCACAACTATCATGGAGCATGACCAAACAAGCACAGTAGTACCATAGTACTATTTGGTACTTTTGTTCAGTGAGTAATCTCTCTCTGCCCATCTTTCACTTTCTCTTCCTCTGTAGCATCATCTGTAAGAGCTGATGTCTTGCCAATGGAATGAATGTGTTACAAATGTGCAGATATATGCTGCTCTGAGTCTTCCAGAAGGCCTGTTTCTGCTCCACTGCCTCCACACCTGGGGAACCCGCTCTACAGCCAACGTTATATGATTATTACAACAGTTAAGTGTGTGTGTGTGTGTGTCATTTAATTATACACCTGCGCCTGTGGTCAGTTTATATTAATACTCTGTTGATTAATTCACATTTCTCTCATACAGTCAGATGATATTTGAGCATATTAAATCAGTAATTTGGGATGCTCAAATACTTCTAAACCATTTTTTGCCATAGTTATTTTTAAAAGATAATGTAGATGGAACGCTCTTAAAAGTGTGTTTTTACTCTTTTGGGTTCTAGGGCCAATTTGTAGGGCCAAGTTGTCACACCTTTTACTCTTATCAGCTTTTAAATTGGATTTATATTAAATACGTTTGGTGGCACGGTGGAGCAGTGGGTAGCACGATCGCCTCACAGCAAGAAGGTCGCTGGTTCAAGTCCCGATTGGGTCAGTTAGCAAATTACGGAAATTTTAATTTAAGAAAATTTCTGTAATTTAACATTCATTATTTTATGATAAATGTCTGTAATTTAACATAAGTTATTTCACGGTAAATGTCTGTAATTTAACATTTGTTCTTTTTACGGCAAATGTCTGTAATTTAACATACATTATTTCACTGTAAATGTCTGTAATTTAACATATGTTATTTTACGATAAAAGTCTGTAATTTAACGTCTGTTATTTTACGGTAAATGTCTGTTCGTTTACAGTAAATGTCTGTAATTTAACGTCCGTTATTTTACAGTAAATGTCTGTTCTTTTACAGTAAATGTCTGTAATTTAACATATGTTATTATACGTTAACACTTTTACGGTAAATGACTGTTCTTTTACAGTAAATGTCTGTAGTTTAACATATGTTATATTATGGTAAATGTCTGTTATTTATCATAAGTTATTTTACGGTAAATGTCTGTAATTTAACATGTTAATTTACAGTAAATGTCTGTAATTTAACATATATTATTTTACAGTAAATGTCTGTAATTTAATATATATTATTTTACAGTAAATGTCTGTAATTTAATATATATTATTTTACAGTAAATATCTGTAATTTAACATATATTATTTTACAGTAAATGTCTGTAATTTAACATGCAATATTTTGCGGTAAATGTCTGTAATGTAACATATGTTAATTTATGGTAAATGTCTGTAATTTATCATCCATTATTTTACAGTAAATGTCTGTAATTTAACATATATTATTTTACGTTAAATGTCTGTAATTTAACGTCTGTTATTTTTCATTTTCTTTTTCTGCCGGAAAAAAAAACGTAAAATAACAGATTTTTTTAAGTGTAGTTCAATGAATTACAGCCCTTATAATTAAAAAAGAAAGTCATTATTACAAGTAAAATCATGAATAAATACATCAGGCCTATTTTTACAAGTGGCCATTTTAGGATATGGCCGTTTTTATCCATAGATTTTGAAAAACATAGAAACTTGATACATTTTGTCACCGAAAACCATATCTTCTGGTGTGACACTATGCTCATTTTAATCAGCGATTCCAGGCAAAACTTTAATTAGTTGAAGGACCCCATTCAAGATTATGTGACTGAAGCTCATGACGTGTACCTGTTAAGATTTTGTCTTAGAATTTTCCACATATTTAACTTTATTGGAGCCGCTATAAAATTGTTACGTTTTGTTGTCCTTTAGTGCGACCACCCTGTTTATTGAAAATGTCTTGGAGATAAACAAAAAATAATAAATTCATATAAAGTAAATAGCACTATATGAAGATAAGCTCCCATGCTATTTGTATATTAGTACAATGAGTTGTTTTTCTTAATTTTTGCTATATGTCACACCATAAGACGGTTAACATATGTAAAGTTTACAGTTCATTCATTCATTTTCTTTTGGCTTAGTTCCTTTATTCATCAGGGGTCGCCACAGTGGAATGAACCGCCAACTTATCCAGCACATGTTTTACCTAGCAGAGGCCCTTTCAGCTGCAACCCAGTCCTGGGAAACACCCATATACTCCTACTATATACTCATACACTACGGCCAATTTAGTTTATTCAATTCACCTATACTGCATGTCTTTGGACTGTGGGGGAAACCCACGCGAACGCGGGAAGAACATGCAAACTCCACACAGAAATGCCAACCCGGCCATCGAACCAATGACCTTCTTGCTGTGAGGCGACAGTGCTAACCACTGATCAGTGAAAGAACTGAAGTTTGTGTCTACTAATATTTTCTCTTAGTACTTCAAACTACTGCAATGTGCGTATTTTTGAGTATTTTTAAAAGTGTTTTAACAAATACAAAGCATTTTACTGCCTATTTGTCAGCTACTAGATCTTCATACAGTACAGTCATTGTAATACTCCTTAAGGCCTGTAGGGTGCGCTCTTTCCCTCCCCCTGCTAAAGCGAATGGGAGGATCTGTGAGTGTCTTCAAGGACAGCCATTGGTTTACCAGACGCATATAAAACACGGCACATCCCCAAAAAGTGAGAGGGCAGGAATTCAAGCAGTTGATGAATATCCCTGCAGGAGTGAGTAGGGGGGAGTGAGAGATCAGGACACGGACCGAGGGAAAAATCCACACCTTTCCCAGAGTGATTACAGAAAGCGGTGCGTTTGTGCGCGTCCTTTCCGTTGAGCACCTCCGCGGACTTACGCGTAAAGACAATCAATGAAGGAGAGAAGATCTATCCAGAAACTGTCCCTTCAGCCCGGAATGGATCCGAGTCAGAGCCTCAAATGTAAGATCGTGGTCGTGGGGGACAGTCAGTGTGGGAAAACCGCTCTGCTCCACGTTTTTGCCAAGGACTGTTTCCCTGAGGTGAGATGCGTAAAATCCAGCGGGTGCGCGATGCTGCGTCTGTATATGTAGTTTTTTTGCATTAATGTATGTATCTATCTGCATGTTTGGTAATATTTGCTCTGCTTCTTCGTCTTAGAATTATGTCCCCACTGTGTTTGAGAATTACACAGCAAGTTTTGAGATTGACAAGCAGAGAATAGAGCTCAGCCTGTGGGACACCTCAGGTGAGTCTCAAATTTTGTTCTCGTCCTGCGTGCGTTTGAATTTAGTTTTAAGTGTAAATATTGAATGTTTATAGTCAAGTCTGTTCACGAGCGTTTCTCAAGACCCCTTGGTTTATAGAGAGTCAACGCAAGGACCCCTTGTAAACATGTTTTAAATATAACGATGAGTTTGCATGTTGTTTGATTATAGCTATATTCGTCTTGAGTGAAACTGTTTATATTATTATGATAACAATAGTTTAGATTAAACAATAATTGGTGGAATATTATATATATATATATATATATATATATATATATATATATATATATATATATATATATATATATATATATATATATATATATATATTACCCTTTATAATATCCAAAAAATGTGTGGTGTAATTGATATGTAAGCTAAATATACTCTAATGCCATAATATAATGTTATATTGGTATTCAGTGTGGTTGTTAAAGGGATGGTTCACTCAAAAATTATGTGTAATTGATATGCAAGCTAAATATACTCTAGCACCATAATATAATGTCATATTGTTGTACAGTGTGGTTGCTAAAGGGATAGTTCACCCAAATAGGAACATTTGTTCACTGTTTAGTTCTCCCTCATGTAGTTGCAAACCTATGTTTTGATGAATATATCTTGAAAAAGGCTGAAAACCATTTACTTCCATAGTAGGAAAAACTAATACAATGGAAGTTACAGGTTTCCAGTTTTCTTCAAAATATTTTCTTTTGTGTTCAACTGAAGTCTGCAGTCAAACAGGTTTGGAACAAGTGAATGATGAGTAAATGATGACAGACCCTTTTTTTATGTCTATAATGTATTGTTTCAGATTTCACTTGATATTAGTCCATAGTGTTGTTATGACTATTAATTCATTAACAAGCTGAAGGTTCAAAACATGTCCAGACTTGTTGTCTTTCATCTTGAAGCCTGTAAACATTTCATCATTTTGATGCGGCAGTGCATTGTGCGGGGTAATGATGTGATTGCTAGCGCTTACGTTTACGCCTGGAGGAAAATCTGGGTTTGTTTAATAGCTTTTTTCTTTCTTTTTCGGAACGGTTGAACGATTCTCGGTTGTTGAGTCAGTTCCACAGCCTGCCAAGCATTTAATGACACACACACACACACACACATACACACCCTGCTAATACACTCTCGCACACTCCACCCATCTGTGGAACATGATCCACGGACACCTCACTTTTAAGGAATGTTAGGATGGCATCACGAGGAACGTTGCGCTAAATTATGTTTTGGATAAACAAATGAAAGCAGAACTGTTGCCACAGCTGGGGTTATGCTGCCATTCACTCGTTTAACAAAACCAAACCACTGTGACCACACAGGCAAATTAGAGTAGGGTCTTGGCTCAGCCTGTCTGAATGTAGGCTATTGGTAAGTTTCCAGAGCTCGTGCTCGGATCACCCAGGAGAGATCAGACCTGCTGTCTGGAGGTAATCACAGGCCCCGTAAAGCATCCAGCCAGACAGCCTGCTTTAGACGGTGGCCTCTTTGGAGCTTAGTTATGATCTGGGGTAAACTGCATTCAGATCTGAACCTGGCGCTTTAGTTTGTTTGGTGCTGCGTGTGGTCCAGTTATATGTTAAACATCTCCAGTATAAGTTAAACCACCAAGCTACCAAACTATAAACCACTTTTTGAATAACTTTACTTCCCATTAAGCACGTTAAAAACACATCAAAATGGATATCAATTTGATGTCAGATCCACACATTAATGCCCTTTTGACCACCAAAATAACGATGCGAAAAGTAGATTTTTTTTTAATTCAACTGAAAGATTTAGTGCCAAATTACAGATTTAAGCTGGATTTCCTGATGTAAGCTACCTTGAAGTCAAATTAACATCAAATTGAGATCTAAAATTGGTGGCAAAAATAGATTGCAGGACTGTCCTGCTGTGATATTAGGGATTGGACCATATCAATTAAACTGGTCTATTTAGTCATATGTCAAGTTTCTATAGTTAGTCATATTCTTAGTCAAGGTCCATTTCTCGGTACCAAAACCATATTTCAATCTAGAGTCATTTCATAAATCAAGAGCCATGTGTTTACTTTACCTGCTGAAAGGCTAGCCTATGCTGTAGATAGCTCACCCAAAAATAAAAATTCATAAATTCACCATCCAGTTGTTTCCAATCTATTCGTTTCTCTCTACTGTTGAACACAAAAGAAGATATATCGAAGAATGTTGGATAACCGTAGCTATTATTAACTTGCTTAAGCAGCAAAATCTGATACTTGTAAACAGTTGTTGGTCTATTAGCTAGACCAGAACCAATTTGTATGGAAGAATCAGTCTTCGGTCAGTATAGTGGGTCCCTCGCCAAAACGCAGTTCAATTTTCACGGCTTCGAATTTTCGCAGATTTGTTTTGTGCAATTCGACATGCTTTTTAAAAAAGTGCATTGTGTTCTGCGTCCTGATTGGCTGTAGACCGTTGTCTATCAATCTCCTCCATGCCGTTTCTCCTGTACAGTACAGAATGCGTTCAGCTTGCCAAATTTACACAAATCTTCAATCGCTAGTAGTACTGTAATGTATGTTTGCAAGTTTTCTCCCCACAATGCCGACAAAACGCTCTGCACCGTCAAAGGTACCTGCAGCAGCATCCTAAAGGCAGAGGAAGATGCTAATCATTGCACAAAAGGTTGAGCTTTTGGACATGATAAAGAAAGGTAGAAGTTACGGAATAAATAAATAAAGATCAAATGGTTTTGATCTTTGGTTTCATTCTATAATACTGGACTTATTTTTCTACGAAGGTTTGAACTTTGAGAGTGTTTAAACGAGAGAGAAAAGTGTGAAAATGTTAATGCCTGTCTGAGAGAAGTGTATAAAGTGTGTAGTGAAGGGTTTTACAGCCTTAAAACATCTATAATAATTTTTAAAAAATAAAGCGGACTACTTTGCGGATTTCACCTATTGTGGGTTATTTTTAGAACGTAACTCCCACAAATAACGATGGACCGCTGTAATTAATTCCTCAATCGATAGCCGTTTTAATGTTTAAACTAGAGATAGGCCTGATGATAATATGTGATGTAGGTACAGGAGTGTGTTGTTCGGCTGACAGATGTCTGCGGTGGGCGTCTGCGGGCAGGGCCACCCGTCTGGCACTGGCATTTGGATATGTAGTTAGTTGCTTGTGTCAGGCCGTGGGCTACCAGCCTGCTGTTCATTACGGTGTAAGTTATTGTGTCAGAGCCAGGCTCCAAGGTCTCCCCAGTGTGTGTGCGGTCTTTCCTCACGAATGCCTAAGTCCAGGATTTAACAAGTTCCAAACACACCTGAGCACATTCCAGATAATGAGAGAAATGGGGGGCGACCTTGTATGTTTGCCCTCGATTATTTTTAAAATTCATTGCCTTGAGTGTTTCTGAGCTGTCGATGAATCTGGCGGTTGCTCCCAGAGTTGCCCGAATGGATAGTTGTCTTGGCATCTCTTCTTTGTGCTGCTTTGTTTGCAACAGCTGCCGTTTCCGTCAACCAGAAGGCTGACTGCTCCTGTTATTGTCCACCAATCAGCTGTTGAGTCACGACCCCATTCAGCATTCAGCTGGCAATATCCGTCACTGATCTGCCATGGAACCTATTGATACAGTAGAGTACCATTGCAAACTCTAAACAGTTCGCTTCTGAACAACTACGACCAAGACTTTTTGTGTTGCATATAAAAGAAGGAGGGTTTAATTGTGTTTCTTTTTGTTTGTTTTACTTATGATTGTAAGTCTTGTATAACAGCTTTTTCGTCGCTGTCACCCATTGCTACATTTGTTAAAACGATTCCCACTAAAAGCACTGAAAAACCGAGCACTCTTTGGTCATTATTCCAATGTCACAAAGGAATTTCCAGTCCACCGCATGAATGTTTCATTAGGGGTTTTTCTTGTGTATATTGATTCTAAGGCTTAGTAGGTCCTGCTAAATCTGAAACCCAAGTGTGCATGTATTGTGTGTTATGCGATACACAAGAGGCCAAGTGTCAGGATAACACCCTACCGGAGATGCTTTCTGATCTTCTCGATGGCCATAAGCATGTGTGTGTGTATATCCCCTAATAGCGGTTCCTCTGTGGAATCAGACCCCTTCCCCCAGCTCCACTCTTCCAGACACTTATTGACCAGAAACCCCCTGCAGATGTGAAGCCAGGATCTTGACATGGCCGTCTCAAAGGTTCCTTATCCACCAGTCAGACCATGATCAATCAATATACACGCACGCTGCTCTGGGATCGTTTGGTTCCTTTGTGAGTTGTACTTTCACAATAAGCATATCGTTTCAGATAACTATAGCCGCAAACTCAGTCCTTTGTTCCTCAAGCGTCCTATCTCTTTGCTTCCCTTAGGGCTGGTGACGGATGTGCTATCATGGCATAGTTCGATTGAATGGCGTCTTTGATTGGGTGACCTTGTAAGATGTCACTTGTTTGCAGCTGAAATGTTTTATCAGACTTTTTCATCGGAATCGCTAGAGCTGTGGCTTGAAAGTCAAAATGTAATGTGAATCTCTAGCACAGAGCCAAAAGGCTTACTCAACACATTTAAACTCTGCAAGGTGGTTATTTTACACTGAAATAGGTTATTAATCATGAATAGCATCTTTTGGAATTCATTGAGACTTGAATGGATCTTTAGTGTCCATTTATGGTCAATACTGGCTACTATTAGTAAGTCCCATAGACCTAGGGTTGAACTTTTAACTTTGCTCAATAAGATGCCACCTAGAAGCTACCAAGATCACTTTAGCAGCCACTTAGCAGTCCAATAGGACTCAAGTACCATGTCCTAACATTGAAGTATCAAGGTATAGCAGTCTAGATTCATTTATCATTCTTTCATTTTCTTTTCGGCTTAGTCCCTTTATTAATCTGGGGTCGCCACAGCGGAATGAACCGCCAACTTCTCCAGCAAATGTTTTACGCAGCGGATGCCCTTCAGCTGCAATCCATCACTGGGAAACATCCATACACACTCATTCACACACATACACTACGGACAATTAAGCTTACCCAATTCACCCAGAGGAAACCCACACGAACACGGGGAGAACATGCAAACTCCACGCAGAAGTGCCAACTGACCCAGCCGGGGCTCGAAACAGCGACCTTCTTGCTGTGAGGTGATTGTGTTACCCACTGCGCCACCGTGCTGCCCTAGTTTCATTTAGAATATAAAGGGTGCACGGTGGCTCAGTGGTTAGCACTGTTGCCTAACAGAAAGAAGGTCGCTGGTTCAAGTCCCGGTTTGGTCAGTTGCCATATCTTTGTCGAGTTTGCATGGTCTCCCCGTGTTCGTGTGGGTTTCCTCCAGGTGCTCCAAAGACACACACTGTAGGTGAATTGAATTAACTAAATTGGCCAGTGTATGAGAGTGTGTGAATGTGAGAATGTATGGGTGTTTCCCAGTACTGGGTTGCAGCTGGAAGGGCAAATTCTGGATAAGTTGGTGGTTCCTTCCACTGTGGCAAACTTTTATGAATAAAAGGACTAAGCCGAAGGAAAAGGAATAAATAAATCAAATTTATTCATTCATGCCATTTTGTTCTACTTGCTTACCTTAAAAAGGTATCAGTAAACTGTTGCAAGTTCTGACCTAAGGTATTATCTATCCTCCTTAATCCTATCCTTAACTGTTATCAGCAAGCGAAGACCTCATTATCAACGAACCCCCGAAAACAAAACGTTCCCGGGATCATTTGAATGGGCTCCTGCTGGGACTGGCTCTCTTAAACCCACTCCTCAAAAGCTGGTCAACTATTGTCGGTCGGATCATATTTCTAACCTCAGCGATTTGAGCCCGCATGCCACACATTCCTGCGAGGAAAGGTTTGCTCTCATACTCCACAAAGCAGCTATTGTGCGGCGGGGCCACCAAGGGGAAAAAAAGCAACACGTGAACCGTTATGTTCTCTGAAACGATCTTACCTTGTTAGTCAAGGAGGAAATTAAACTGAGGGGGTTCTCGTGTACTGATGTGGAGTTCAAAAGGACGTTTTTTCTTTTGGTAAAACTTTGTAGTATGTCTGTTGGCATTTTATTTAACTGTGAATTAGCTTCAAGGGATTTTGTAGCGTAGGATATGGATTGTATTTACTTCACAGAGTTGGAGGACTGTGCCTGTTTATTGCTTTGTTTTTATCAGGAAGACAGTGAAGGATTTAAGCCAAAAAACAAAAGCAGAGAATTCTTTACTGTGTGTGTGTGTGCTTTTTTACGTGGTCACCACATGTTTAGAGAAGCATTTGAACACTTAGGGAATCCATTCAGCTGTCAAGATCCTTCACACACACACACACACACACACACACACACACACATACACACACACATACACACACACACACACACACACACACACACACACACACACACACATACTGGACTAAGGAATGTGGTGCGTGTTGTTATAGCTATGGTGTCCCACAAACGTGTGTGTATGTGTGAGTGAGTCACTGCTGCTATTGCTTACACAAATACTGTACAATCTCACACACAGCAGGATTTGGGTTTTGTTGTGTATGTGTGCATTGGACAGCAAAATAAAGTAATGTGTTTAGTGTTTACTGAGCAAACTGTGTGTGTGTGTGTGTGTGTGTGTGTGTGTGTGTGTGTGTGTGTGTGTGTGTGTGCGTGTGTGCGTGTGTGTGTGTGTGTGTAGGCATGTGTACTCTCACAAAAAGGATGTTTGTTTGGTTTGTTTTTGTTTTGGATGTGTTCGGTGTGAAGTTAGTTTGGTTATACCGTCTAAATAATATGGTATTAGAGTATGCTGAACCAAAATATACTTTTACAAAATGTAAATCATTGTAATGTGTGCTTTGAATGAGAGAACAGAATCATTTTCACATAATTGTGAAGTAAATATTCTAGCCTACAAGACTGGTTACTCAAAAGTCTTGTTCAGGCCCATTCAGTCTGTTTTTTTGGACCTTATTTCAGTTACATTTTTTTTCTCCAAAACCTACTAACCACGCATAATATTTATTTTCTAAAAAAACGAAAGCATGTACATCAATATTTCTCACATAGTAGTGTAGCACAGCTTGTGCTGAATACAAAAAAATACTATGTAATAAGTAGCTGAAATAAGCACAAATGTCAGGACATGTCAAAACGCCAAAATCACCTCAGACCCCCGAGGGTTAAAGATTTGCTCATGTTAAAGCAGCACAAAATGTTATCATGGTAATTCTTTAAGGATTACCTTATTGACATTAGTGAATTTAGACATCCACATATCTACAGTATAGCACATTTTAAATCTGTACACCAAACATTGTAAAAAAAACAAAAACGCAGGGTTCCACACAATTTTTTGCCTCGTCAACAATAGGGTTGTCACGATACCATTTATTAATTTTACGATACTATACCAGCTGAAGAATCACGATACCAAGTAGTATTGCTATACTGTAATTCATAACTCAAATTATAAAGAACATTGTCAGAAACACTATATTTTAAGTTATAATAGGTGTTACAACTCCTTTTTGTCTAGGGGAGTGAAATTGCACATTTAACTGAGGAATTGGTTTTTAGCTGAACTCAAAAGTAATTTGTGTTACAAAGTAAGGACAGACAACAAGAATTAGGGAACAAAATGATGGTGATTTATTTACAAAAATTGAGGGGGGATCAGTGAGTGAGATATTTACAATATATGCAATTTTGAAGACAATAAACAACTAAATATTAGAAAGACTGGCTACGGGTGGTGCTAAAGATAAGAACCAAACAAAACTAAATAGTCCTACTATAATTCATAAGAATATAGAATATAATTCATAATCCCCTAAAGGCTAAAAAGTATAATTTGCACCCCACTTCACCTTAAATTGATTCATTCTTTGTTTGTTTTGTAGATAACTGACCAACAAAAACACATTAAAATAAAGATACAAATTATATTAAATGAAATTTGCTACAAAAGAGTGTTTTTCCAACAAAATTAGGCTATATGAAGTGGTCAAAAATTGTTTCAATGTTTGCTGTTGTTATTTTTGGGTTTTTCATCAATTTTTTTTTCAGTCTTATCAGGTAACAATTCAAAGTAATTCAAAATTTCACTTTGTGAGTTGTTCTATTAAAGAGATTGTCGCAGTTGTTGTAGCTACTAAATCATATTAACAGAAACAGAAATGAACCGATTCAGATGTGCGTTCAAACTGAAGCATTAGAAAATGTGCAATTGGCTACCATAAAATGCGCAAATTCTACACAGTTTTGCAACCTTAAAGGACTCCGCACACTATTCAAATAAAATGGTTTATTGCTGCACAAATGAATTTGTTTTACAGGCATTTTAGTGACTTTTCCACATGCAAGATTATCTATTGTAGATAAACCATTAATGACGATACTACAGTGGCACCGCCAGTAATTTGGAGCCATAGTATCGCGATACTACCATAGTTACCGGTAAACTGTGCAACATTACTCAACACAAATCAATTAAGCTACTGTAACGTTATTGTGTTTACAAATTTAAGTAGGTTGAACATAAAACAATTAAGTTGTCCCCTCCAAAAAAAATCACAAGAACTGTGTTGTTTTAACCCATTTTATGTAAGTTGTTTGAACAAGCAGCAAAAATCATTTTTGAGTGAATGGATTACAGCATTAAATACAAAATCCACCCAAAAATACAATTCTGTCATCGTTTACACACCCTCCACATGATTTTTTCTTCTTTTGAAGACATAAATTGATATTTTAAAGAATGTTGGAAACTAATAACTTTTTTTTTTTTTTTTTGCCTACTATATATGTTAATGGTACAAGCTTCCAACATTCTTCGAAATATCTTCTTTTGTGTTCAACAGTAAAAAAAATAAAATATATATATATATATATATATATATATATATATATATATATATATATATATATATATATATATATATATATATATATATATATATATATATATATATATAAATATTGAATCACAAGTTTTTGGTTGAACTGTCCATTTAAGTTTCATTCAAACACTCTGAACTCAATATAAACTTGATTAATTTAATATGGATATGAATGTAGCTGCTAAATGACAAAGCTAATTAATGATTGAATGATTACCCGTAATTAAAAAAAAAAGCAATTAAATGTCTCATGCAAAAGTTTGCTGTCCAAGTAGTTCTTGTTTTTTCGGCCTGTAGCTGCGGCTGAAACATGAGCTGTAAAGTCCTGCGGGCTGCATGTGTTTTCAACCTCACATTTTTCTGCTTAACTTCTGGCACTGCGAATGATCATTCTGACAAACGAAACAGCCCTCCCTTCCTTCTGTCTCATTCTCGCTCTCTCGTAAACACCACCTCTGTCCTGGAATCTGGCCACACTATAAATGTGTTTGTCCTGTGTGGATTGTACATATCGTGTCTGGCGGAGTTACCAGTGGGCGGTAATGCTTCGTTCTGTCAGAGTAAATCTTGGACTGTACTGTTCTCACAAAGACAAACATCTTCAGTTTTTTAGCCAGAAGGGAAATGCTGCATCTGGCAAGGGTGCAGTTATTAGCATTGCTCGCTAAAGCAGTATTTCTTTTCCACTCATTCCCTCAGTTAAAGGGAAAGTTCAAGCAAAACTGAAAATCCTGTCAATGTTTACTTGTCCTTTACTTGTCCCAAACCTGTCTGACTTTCTTTCTTCTGTTAAACAAAAAAGAAGATACTTTGAAAAATGTTAAAAACATGTAACCATTTACATCCATAGTATTTGTTTTTCCTACTGTGGTTAAAATCTTTCTTCAAAATAGTGTTAACAGAATAAAGAAACTCATAAAGGGTTGAAACCACATGAGGGAGAGTAATTTTTCAGCAATTCCTTTTAGAATTGGAAGAATTATCTTGTGTTTATCATTGTTCAGCACTAACCCTCATTGCACCAGTGACATTGGAAGTGATCCGAGACATTTCTTCTGAAATAAAAATCCACTTAAAACACTTTTTCATTCCGTCTTGAAAAGCAAAGTGTGCCTTTTATGTGTAAAAGTTTCATGTTTGGTATGTCTGAAAAGTGGCTCCGGTGGTTTAAAAATTCATGAGTGCTTTCAAATTACCATCTGTACTGTGACGCAGCGTAAAACTTAAATGAGGTTAAGTAATATATTGACGGTCCTCCAGACAGACCCACTATCCTCCTCTAGTATTTTGTGATTTTCCTGACCAGTCCACATTTTGTGTTACAGGATCCCCGTATTATGACAACGTCAGACCACTCTCGTATCCAGACTCAGACGCCGTCATTATATGTTTCGACATCAGCCGACCAGAGACCCTAGACAGTGTTCTAAAGAAGGTAAGCATATTCCACTCGCTAGTAATTTATTTGACACATTTAAACAAGTGTAGCACCCTTTTCCTATTTTAAGGGAAGGGCTCTGGATTCTTATCAATTAGATCACTCTAAATTGTATTTTAACCATAGACTGTAAAAGATATGGACGTAGTATCCGTGACGTCACCCATAGGTTTCTGTAGAACGCAAAAGAAGCTACAAGTAGGCGTGGCCAACCGGCACCATTTTGTTCATCCATCATCACACCGACCCGGGGACACCAAATAAGGGCAAAGAGGCGAAGCGTGAGCAGAGCTACAGATGCCTGCAAGCATTCTGAGCAGTCACTCAAGTGGCCCCGCCCTTAATTATGCAGAATTAATATAACCTAATATAAATGAAAAGGATGAGTAATAAAAAATTCATCACCCCCACAGTTGTCATGAAGGGTAATATTAGCTAAATGACCAAAATCGTTTTTGTAGCAGGCTGTAAACACCTTTTTTTCTGCTGTACAGTTGGCCGTTTTTAAAAGTGGGGTCAATAGAAATCCGCTCAGGCGGAATTTCGATGAATTGCAGTTTCAGTTACTTCCGTATTTGCTTCACGAAGGAGAGCGGGAGGCTGCTTCCGAAGCTTTAATAGACTAAGTAATATCAAAGAAAAACAACATTGGTAATATGGGAATATTTTGGTTTCAAAGTCACAGACACAGAACAAAAGCAAGTAATTTTAAGAGCTGTCGCAGAATTGTTGTCATGACTTTCAGATTACTGAGCTGAAGCTTGACTACAAAATTAAATCAAATCGCAATATCTGTCAAAAAACAAAAAAATCACAATTAGATATTTTCCCCAAACTGCACAGCACTATCAGCTGCTGAGATTTCAGGAATAGAGTTGGGTCTTAAAGAACATTTCCATCAGCCAATCAGATTTTAGTATTAAAGCTGAGATATGAATGACATTCCTGTCAACCACTCAAGCTGCAATTTGTTCTCAGAGAAATGATGAAAATATGTTATATTGTGAAAGTTCCTGACATCTTGGTGAACAATACGGGTGTGGTCAGCTGAATTGGATATCAATCTGTAGGCTTGACCTCACTGCTTCCCGACAGCCTAATTGACTTTTAAATGCCTTCACGGTGATTCAGAAAAATTCCTCTACAACTCCTTTGTGATCTGCCCACTCTTTGTTGCATCCCAATAAAAGTCATCCTTTGTTTTCAAGAGGGTTGGATATCTTCTAGTAGACTCTTTGTCTGGGGTCAGGTGTCTAGAATTGCCCGTGGCCCTTTCACTGGGCCCCCGTTTTATAGTATTATGTGGGCATTAACTAGACCATGTGAGTGTAAGTCCTGCATGAAATCTGGGGTCGCAGAATCGGAAATACGATCAGGCTACACGTGAATACCTACTTGGAATAAAGTAGCGCTTTCTCCTGGGACTTTGAAGCCTCTGGGAGCCAGAGGTGAGCACAAAAGGATCATGGGAACGAGGAATGTAGGGTGTCCGTGTTCCTGTGTGAACAATCGTATGACTGTGTTGTACCCGCCTGTCTCCCGCCAGATTAAATCCGGTGATTTAATGCCACACCAATACAGCAAGCGCTTTGTTGGGCAGGTCAGGAATGCAGATCACCTGTAGGATTGTTGGGAAGACACACACCTACACATGGTGCTATTAGAGGTTTATGAAGACTCTCCATATGCGTAATGTATTTTATACACTAAAAAACACTTGATATTATGCCATGCCCTTCCCCTAAACCCAACCTTCACAGAAAACCTGTGACAAATTTTTAATGTGAAAAGACCAAGTATGATTTTTTAAAAATTTTGAATTACAAGGACACAAGGTGCCTCACAAACCTCCTCAGTGTTGTCACCTTGGTCATACCCAAATTTCTGTCCTTGTAAACCACCAAAACTAGTACACACACTGAAACACAGTCATTACAGTGCAAGCTTTATTCTCGCAGGAAGTATGAGCCTCACCTGTAGCAAGGAAGATTAATACTCTTGGGTTCGTGAAAGGGATGGGATGGAACGTGAGATACTGAAAGAATGGGAACAGGAAACACTTGTTCTTGCCTTTTGTCCTCTTTCAGGCAGGGATGGATCAAGGCCAGCTGGTTTCATCTTTCCGTGTCTGCTTTTGTCTCTTTTTCTCACAGTGGAAAGGGGAGATCCAGGAATTCTGTCCCAACACAAAGATGCTGCTCGTCGGATGCAAGTCAGACCTGAGAACAGATCTCACGACATTAGTGGAGCTTTCCAACCACAGGCAGACGCCGGTTTTTGTCCTATGATCAGGTGCGGGATTTTCATATAAACTACAATCACAATAGAGCTATTCAAGTTTCCAGGTGAAATTGTCAGAAATTTCCAATGTCGTGCAACCCTAATCTGCAATTTGGTTAGGACAAAATCGAGACCCTCTGCTTCAAATCTTTAATTTGCCTTATCTAATGCCCATCTTATTGCTTTAGCCGTAATTTAAGTTTATCAGTGACATTGCAATGATTTAGGATACTAATCTGATCCATGCGTTGGTCTGAGTGATCAAAATATAAAGCTAAGCTGCAATGGTTAATTACTCTCCAGTTCTGTTTCACACCAAGGCTCATTACGTCTTTCTCTTTGTAGGGTTCTGCTATGGCTAAGCAGATATCCGCACCTTACATCGAGTGCTCCGCAGTGCAGTCGGAGAGAGAACAGGTGCGGGACATTTTCCAGTGGCGACGCTGGCATGCGTAAATAAGAACAACAAAAACATCAAGCGCAACAAATCGGCACGCTCCACCAAGCGCATCTCGCATATGCCCAGCCGACCAGAACTCGCTGCTGTGGCAACAGACCTACGCAAAGACAAAGCAAAGAGTTGCACGGTAATGTAATGCAAGGTGTTCGGGGAGTTCAAATAATAATAATTGAGTCTGGGAAACGGTGAGGGTGGAAAAGAATTGGAATTGCCTCTGAAGTGCTGGAGCCGGGAGTGTTTACTCGATGTCCCTGAAGGTGTCTCCGGTTTTGAGGGTTCTACTTCTTCTTACCAGAACTTGAAAAACTTGTGGACGAAAAGCCAAACTACGGCCCCAACCACCTCTCCTAAACTTATCCACTCAGCAGGAGGATGTCACCACCCTCTCGGCCAATGGGAGGCCTTCCTTCCTGCTCCTGGACGTGAAACTGCTTCCTCTCTGGAGGGTTCCTTCTGGAAGCTTCTTTCTGTAGGAAAGGAAGGAGGAAGGGGATCGCATAACCATTGAGTCCAGAGTTCCGCTGAGCTATTTTTAAAAGATGCACGATTTCGGTTGGTGTTAACAATGGGAACTGGTGAAGATGGACTTCCACAATGGTGACTATTGGAAACATCTCGATTCCTCCTTTTTTTTGTGTCTGTACAGCTAAGTCAGGAGGATATGAACGAGAGTATCACTGCGGTCACGGATCACTTCCTCCTTCGATCTTCTGTTTTGCTCCTTCTGTAGACCAAGAAGCACGAGTTTGTGTGTGTGCGTGTGGTTTTTCGTTTTCTTATGCTAAGCTCAGCTAAAACTGTCACCATGGATACACCGCTGGTATAACTCGCACTGTTTTCTGTATTACTCCTCATAATCACATTACGGTCATTAGGATTCAGAAACAGAATAACCAAAGAGCTGGAAGGTTTTCAAGCGGATGACTCAAATGTTTGTCGTTCTGGAGTGCATTGTTGGATGCGTATTTGTGGATCAATGAAAGCTTCTGTCACGGTTCTGTAAGAACAAGGTTCGCTGGGCAACGTTGGAGAATTGAGTTGATCCGTTAGTGTTCATTTGCATTCAGTTTATCCCCGAAGGGGGCTTTCGCAATGACAGCGGTGTGTGCAGCTACCAAAGCATCTGGAAAGTCATCAATTTGCAATGAGAACCAGTGATTTGAGGCCTTTAAGAGCAACAAAGACTGTTAGCAATGCAGCAGCACTGCTAAGAGATCAACTTTATACAAATCTGAAACCAAACTTGTGACAGAATCTGCGATGAAACTAATCACAATAAAATTAAGGTTATGTATATGTAACATTATCGACAAATGATTGGCTGTGGTAAATTCTGGTTAGCATGCTAAATGCTAAATTAGCATGTTAAGTTTTTTTTTGTTATAAAAATAAGCTAATTTTACAACTCCCCTAGAGTTAAGGTAAAACTGTTGAGTTTTACCCATTTTTATCCATTCAGCTAATCTGTGTGACTAGCGGGAGCCACTTTTAGCTAAGCTTAGCATAGATCATTGAATCAGATATCCCTATCTGTCTTAGTATACAATGTAAACACAGAGAGAGGAGTCAAGCTTTAAATAGAACAATTATCAAAACTGTTTGGCCATTTTTGAATGAGATGCTAATGGTCTAATCCGATTCAATGATCTATGCTAAGCTAAGCTAAGATAAAAGTGCTCCCGCCAGACCTGGAGATCTTAGATGAATGGTCTGAAAATGATATAAAACTCTAAAAGAGTTGTAAAATAAGACTGTTTTCAATAAATTGGAGTGTTCCTTTAATGCTTAACATAGCATAAATGTAAGGTGAATGTAAAAATGTAAGATGAAATCTAAAACTAGTCAGGTTAAATTTGTTTTTTTTGGACAGCTTATTGATCATTGTGCCACATACTTCAGATTAACGCATATAAGAAATCAATAATATATAAGGATTTAATGTTTGACAACATTACACCATTTAATCTCTGTCATTGTGAAGAAAGCCGTGCAAGAATATGATCAAAATAGCACAACTAGCATTTCGTCATAAACTCGTCAGTAAAACGCTGCATGAACATTTGTGCCTTTTTCTGACATCTGTGAAATTTGTTAAGCACAATTGTTGAAATGATAAACAATCAAACATGAAATTCAAATAGCGTTTCGGTTGTCTAGCCCAGGAAAGAAAATAATGGATTTTTGAAGGACATGCACGGAAAAATTTCTCTCCTCTTTCAAACTATGCAGTCTGCTTTTTGAGGACACATAAGAGGATTGAGGAAAACAAGACACATTTTTTCTTTTTCAAAACAGTATTGTGACTCGATATATTGCCTTGCAGAGCCGTGGTAGAACATGCGTTTCACCTTTTTCAAAACAAACGTCTGAAGCTAGCTGCAAACTCTCATTTGCTGCATGTTTGTAGTTGCACTTTTTGTTAAAAAAATTGCGGCGAAACAAACAAAAAAAAAAAAACATTTTTCTGTTCATCTTCTAATGGGTCAGAGTAAATTTCTTTGACTGTCACAAATTTTTTTCACATAGGCAGTATTAAAGATTTTGTGTGTAAATGTTGAGAAATGTGTAGGTGCTGATTAAAAAGAACAAACAAATTGTTTTCTAATGTAGGATGTCTGTATTTCTTTTTTTAAATGTCTTTTCTGTGTTGAGGTCCATGTATGTCCATTTTTGTTGATGTTGCCATAATATTTATTGAATTATATATTTTTCCCCTAAAAATAAATCCAAAAATACAATGAAAAAAGATCTTTTTGATATGAAATGTTTCATTTTGTTTGCTTGACAGAAATATATTTGGAATATATAATATATATATATATATATATATATATATATATATATATATATATATATATATATATATATATATATATATATATATATATATATATATATATATATATATATATATTATATATATATATATATATATATATATATATATATACACACATACACACACACACACACACACACACACACCACACCACACACACACACACACACACACACACACACACACACACACAGTTGAAGTCAAAATTATTAGCCCCCTGTTTATTTTTTCCCCCAATTTCTGTTTAATGAAGGGAAGATTTTTTTTTTTTTTGGTCACATTTCTAAACATAATAGTTTTAATAACTCATTTCTAATAACTGATTTATTTTATCTTTGCCATGATGACAGTAAATAATATTTGACTAGATATTTTTCAAGACACTTCTATACAGCTTAAAGTGACATTTAAAGGCTTTACTGGGTTAATAAGGTTGACTAGGCAGGTTAGGGTAATTAGGCAAGTTATTGTATAACGATGGTTTGTTCTGTAGACAGTCGAAAACAAAATTAGCTTAAAAGGGGCTAATAATTTTGACCTTTAAAATGGTTCATAAAAATTAAAAACTGCTTTTATTCTAGCTGAAATAAAACAAATCAGACTTTCTCCAAAAGAAAAAATGTCATCAGACATACTGTGAAAATTTCCTTGCTATTTCCTTGGGAAATTTTAAAAAGAAAAAAAAAATCAAATGGGGGCTAATAATTCTGACTTCATCTATCTATCTATCTATCTGTCTGTCTGTCTGTCTGTCTGTCTGTCTGTATATGTATGTATATGTATGTATACAACAGTTCTGTCTGGATCTTGAATCAGATCGGGTGATAATCGTGTGATATTCTGCCAGAGTAACAGCACTCATCTAGCCTCTTACCCTTCACCCTTGTGTATTACTCAGCCCACATACAGCAACAAGCAGAGGACACTCTCCAGTTTGACAAATATTGCTGCTGTTGGGCAACATAATGTACTTTTGAGGCTTTTTTGTCGAGGATTTGTAGTGGTTTTAGATTGCAAGTATGCAGTTTATTTATAAGGATAGTGCCTATAATTGATATAATTTCTGAGAGCATTGAGCAAAGACTGTAAATGATGTTCATCCACAAGATGGTGACAGAGACGCATAATAAGCTCTAAGAGAAAAACAGCTTAATTTGTAACTACAGCTGATCAAGTCATTATTAAACAGGTAAATGACTTTCTAAGTCGATCTCTTTTTTTTGTATTTTGTTTACAGAATAAACCAAATATTAGCATTTTACTCAAACCCAAACCCCTTTTATTATTTCTATGAAGATTTTTTAAACAGGATTATGCGGAATGACTTTGATAGATTGAAAACTAAAACACTTAACAATTGAATTAAAATACAAAACTTTTTATTTAAGGTTTACAGTGCAAAGCCAATTAGAACCACTTGTTTGGTAAACAAATCTACTGTAAGTGTCTCGTATACATTATAAATAGAATTGTACATCAATCATCTAAACATCTGCATATTATTCAATAACATTGCTGAAATTAATATAAAATAATATATTTACACACATTTACATTAGTACAGAAATGGACTCAATAATGGGCTAAACATCTGTGGAAAATCTGATTGCTTTTTTACATGCGTAATGAATCCAGCAAATTCTTTCATTTTCTTTTATTTTCATAGATAGATAGATAGATAGATAGATAGATAGATAGATAGATAGATAGATAGATAGATAGATAGATAGATAGCTCTAGCATATATGAAAATATCTGGCAGATGTTTCTTCATGCAGCTGAGCTTCATCGTCTCCTTCCTAATGACTCATTCCTTATTATTACATTCAGAGTATGTGTGACTTTGCCCAGGGCGTCCTATCTCTTCCTGTGTGTTCCTCAATTTCATTCATGTGGTCTCGGGTCACTTCTCCCTGAGGAAGGAAGTGACCTTGAAATGACCTTCGCCGGCCCTTTCCGGAGTCTTCATTCATAAACCCCACAGGCCCTGAAGCTCGGCGCGGTCGTGCCTCCATTTCAAGCTGAAATACTGTATAGATGAAATCACATTTTGCAATATGGACTTCACTGAAGCCTATTTTTATCTTACTCATGGGACTTTAAACATTGGCAATGATTATTCTGTTGATGAAACACCACGTTGATGGAATAAGGATTTTTCTACACTCTACTATATGAAAAAATTATAAATATTTTTTTAAACCCAATTTTGGGTCAAATGTGGACAAACCCAGTTTTTGGGTTGAGAAAAAACTGGAGAAAAAGTGAACCCAACAGTGGAGGTTTGTTCATGTTTGAAAATATTGGGTTAAACAACCAAGAATTCTTAAAGCGCATGTATTTTTGCACTTAATTGACTTTAAAATGATAATTATTTATTTGTGGATAAAACCATATTTATGCAATAAGAACTTATGCCGAACTTTTAAACCAAATTTTGAATCAAATATGGATACAACCATTTTTGGGGTTAAAAATGTTATAAAAAGACTCTGAAATTGAAATAAATTGAATAAACTAGTTCTACATTGCAATTAAACACTTGATTCTGATTGGGTGATGAACATTTCTAAACTAAAAGGTGCAGCTATTTTAATTTAAATACTCCCCTAAAGTAGTTCAGTCAGGTTTGACCGCATTACAGTTCCCATATCACAACAATGAATGACTTCAGTGTTTTCACAGCCTAAAGCTGCGATCACACTGGGCTTTTCCTCCCATAGACTTCCATCCATGCGCCACGCGAATGCATCAGACCGGAAACGCCGGGTCATGCGTTAAGTTCGCAGCTCCGCTGCGGTGCAAAGTTCAAGCTTGGGTGAACTCTGACCTGCGAAATCGCATCACTTTGACTGCGTGAGGACCAGTCGAGGATCAAACATTGACCTCTCTGGACAGAAATTTAAAGCATGGAGCAATCGCTTGCTTTTTCTAATGTCTAATCATCTTGTTTAATCTCGCCTCTTTTCGCAGCGCCGCACCGACAGATTTTCGCACACACAAAGCCCAGTGTGACCGTAGTTTAAAGCCATAGTCACTGCACTTTTTGCCCTATTGACCTTCCATTTCATACACGCAAATGCGACAGACTGGAAATGCGGACAAGTTTCAAGTGGTACTCACTGCAGAGCCACTTGGGCAGAGCTCAGTTTCAGCAAGGGGGAGCTTGACCTCCAGCTCCTCCTTCCTTGCACTTCTTCTACAAGTGATTGTCACTGGGGGTTGGGGGTTAGGAGTGGGGTGGGTGTACGGCATTAAAACAGCTATAGGAGGAAGTGTTGGAGCTCAAGCTCCCCCTCGCTGGAGCTCAAGTGGCTCTGCAGCGAGCAGTGTCTCACAAGAAGATTCGCAGTTTCACTGCGTTGCAAAGTTCAAGCTTGGTGAACTGTGAAACACTGTGTCCTAACAACATGCGATTGTGGCACCACAACACACGATAAAAGCTTAATCTTTTCCATGTAAAAAGGAGTTTTGCACAATTCATCTGCAACTCGTGAAAATTTCTATTTCAGAAATGCTACCTATTTCCCCGACGTTGCGGCCCAAAACAACAGCATAAACTACAATGGCAATGATCACCCCAGGTACTGATTATGGGCTTTATTTAATGTTCAATGGTACCAATGTGAGTTTGAACTCCCTTTTACGTGACATTTATGCCATACTATTGAACTTTAAGAAAATAAAATTAAATTAATTTAAAAAGTCACTCAGTAGCATATTAATAATGTTAAACACGTTTATATGTATTAATTAGATTACAAGGTCTTGACCATTTCATTGGGTGCGTACAGTGCCTGGTATTTAAATGTTTCTGTTGCCGTCACATTTGGTGCAGCTGGAATCTCCCTGTAAAACGGTCAAAATCAAAACGAAAAGCTTTGGATTAGATGCGTAAGAAACTAATACTACACTTGGAGCAGTTTGAGGTAGGGCTGCACAATATATCGTTTCAATATTGATATCGCAATGTCTGCACATCCGCAATAGTCACATCGCAGTATGTGCAAAGTTGAAGTTGGAATGTAGATATTATATTGTGATTATAAAGCCTCAGTTCAGTTACTGCCGAGTTTAACCACAATGGAGTAAAAGTGTAACATTTTGCACAGGTTTTTTAAACACTAAGAGAGTTTCAATCATTCAGACACAAGCCAATTTTACCATTTGTAACTTCAACAGAAATTAAAACTTTATTGAACTATATTTAAACGATCTTTGCTGTGTTACTTAATGTTAGATTTTTTTCTATTTTCTGTACCTGATTTGACCATTACCCTGAAAACCATAAAGCACTGTTAGTTTCACTTTTATATTTGCTTTAGAGCATTTATCTGTGCTTGTAATTTGTTTATTACATTTCATACAAGATTTGTTTGATTTTATCTGATGAAATTGTATTTATATTGCAATTTAAAATCGCAGAAATACAAAATAATGTCAGATTTTTCCAATATCATGCAGCTCTAGTTTTGGACAAAACAATCTGACAAATGTCTTGAAATACAACATCAGAACAGTGTCTTTCGGTGTGGGAACCTTAGCATAAGCAGAATAATTCACTCCTGTCCATTAAATTATTGAACAATAATGTACACTTGAGGTGTAACGGCCATTTGTAACACCTCAGCATCACCAGGTTGAGTGTGAATTACTGTAATTTTCTAATAAATTAACGGCCCATCGTCAATATTCCTTAAATTTACACCCACATAAAAAATGCTGGGTTATTTTATCCATGTTTTGGGCTAAAAATTAAATCAAATTTTGTGGTTAAATGCTTGATTGAATATTTTAACCCAACTGGGTTTGTTCATAACGTATGTACTTCAGAAAAGTCACATGAATTAAATAAAAACATTCAATTCCTGTCACTTTTCTAAAATAAATATGGCATTAAATGTAAACTAGCTGCCGTGCCGGCATATGCAGCAGATGCCACATTCACAAGCGTCAGTCAAGGCTGAAATCTTCATTCTTTTCTTTGTGGTAACGCAGACTATCAGCTGCGGAGAGCGTTGGGGTTTCTGACAGACAGCAATGGCAGAGATGAATCCAGGCGATTATGAACACACACTGTGGCCCTGATTAATTGTGCGAGTTGTGAAAGTGCGCTTTGTTGTTGTGCTGAGAGTGAAAGTGATTCATTACAGCAGCATCTGACTGGAGCTCACATTAATACTGTTTCCTTTACGCACGATGGCTCATATATCACATGGAAACATGGAATATATTCACACTAAGCTTGATGAATGATAACACAAGCCTGTCAGATGGGTGTTAGTGTGATTTTGTGTGTGTAAACAAAATAGTAAGCAGTTGTTGTGAAATTACTTAGAGAAAAGTATTTGGTGGTAATATAGCAAAGTTATGTAAAAATATGGCAATTCTTTGCAACTATGTAACACATTGCATGGTATTTTCTTGCATTATAAATATATATAAATACATATATAGGTATATGTATATATATATATATATATATATATATATATATATATATAGATATATATATTATATATTATATATATATATATATATATATATATATATATATATATATATATATATATATATACATACATACATACATACATATATATATATATATATATATATATATATATATATACATACATATATATATATATATATATATATATATATATATATATACTATATATATATATATACATACTATATATATATATACATACCTATAATATATATATAGATATACATAGTATATAATTATATATATATAGATATATATAATATATAAGATATATATATTATATCTTATATATAGATATATACCACATACATACATACATCAGGAGAGATAAATTATATTAATCAATAAATATATATATAGAATATACAGACATATATATACTAGATATACAATCATATATACGAATAGATAATATAATAAGTACATATATTTATTTTTATACAATATAGATATATATATATATAGTACATATAGATACATTAATGTATACATATAGATATATACATAGTATATATTATATATATATATAGATCTATATAATATATATAGAATATATATATAAAAAATATATACATACAGATAATATCTATATATATAGATATTATATATATATATATGAGATATATATATATATATAGAACATATATATAAAGCTTTATATTTCGAAAGATTTAAATATAATCTAACTATTTTCATAACATTACATTTATAGAAAATATAATATAAAAGTAGACCACATTTTTGGTTTAAATATTTCTATTTTGGTTACATTAAATACCGAATAAACTATACTGTATACTATATACTAAACACCATGAATTCCATAGTAATACAGACATGCTTCTCTGATGATATACAGCCATATCGCACTGCTACGAGTGTGATATTGCATTTATACAACAGATCGATGGCATACATATATAAAAAAGAAATCAAATACGGAGTCTCAAAAATCTGTTTGTATGAGGAATTACTTTCTTCCGCCATTCATTCAGTTGACATCAGAAGAGCAGAAACCATTACTACTTCACCAACGTCACTTTACAGCTAGTATTTGAGTGATTCTCTAGCGTAATGCCTAAAGTGAAGACAAAACAGGTGATTTTACTCACAGTTTAAGATTATAATGCTGAACGGCATGAAATGCCATCAGTCTACAGAGATTTCCCAGTATAAATGGGAGATCACAATAATTAACCCCGAAAAGACCAAGATCCTCGAGCCCGGGGCTTCCTCCCGTTTTGCAGAGCGAGAGGGGAGCCTGAGCTCGGTGGATCTCAGAACTCCCCGTCTGCAGTAGCTAAGGGAACATGTGAGGAAAAAAGGGGGCTAGACAAATGCTTGATTGTTATGCATGATGTATATATTTGGATGGTGGGAGGAAACCGGAGAACCCGGGAAAACCCACGCGGACACGGGGAGAATATACGAACTCCTCACAGAAACACCTACCGACCTGGCAGGACCAGGGCTGGCAGTGTTCTTGCTGTGGGGCTAACAGTGCTAACCACTGGGCCTCCGTGCCGCCCGCTCTATAGTGAAGGAGGAGAATGGGGAGGAAGGGGGGTTTCTTCCAAACGAAGATAAAGTGGACTGAAAACTGTGGTTATTTATAGTAGCTTATGGCTCATATGATTGGATGATACTGATTAGCTTAATACGAGACCGGCTGTGATAAATCATAAGCACGTGATCCTCTTGAAATTAGTTTATGAATAAACCTCACTTAAAATAAGCACTATCCTTATAAATAAACTGCATAGATGCAATCAAAACAACTACATTCTCACCTAAAAACCCTCAGAAGTACATTATGCTGTCCAACAGTAGCAATATATGTCAAACTGTAGTGAATTTATTGATCTGGTGTCACTCTATGTGGGTGGAGTAATACACAAGGGTGAAGAGACTGTACAAGTGCTAATTGTTTAGAAGATTGCACAGCTATCAGCCAATCAGATTTGAGAACCAAACAGAACTGTTGTGTGTATTTATATATATATACATATATCTATATATATATATATATATATATATATATATATATATATATATATATATATATATATATATATATATATATATATATATATATATATATATATATATATATATACACACATATATATATATATATATATACACACATATATATATATATATATATATATATATATATATATATATATATATATATATATATATATATATATATAGATACATATATATATATATATATATATATATATATATATATATATATATATATATATATATATATATATATATATATATAGATACATAATTTAAGTTAAGTTAAATTTCTTAATGGTGGAAAAAAAATACACCTTAGAATTCACATCCAATGGAGCCAAAGTATTTCTTTAGCAAAGTTAATCTAACTGAAAGTTATTGATTTACAAACATTTCCTAAATATAAGATTTGACTTCTACATTGGGCTTTAGCCGTACTTCCCAAATAACCTCTACAAGCTACAATGAGTATGTGTGTAAGTCTCTGGTGGATGTTTTCTGGTTGAACGGACTCTCAAATGTGTGAACACACGTCTGGAGCCAGGGGAAATGTCAGAAACCTGATAACAAGACCTGTCGATGTGTTGTGTCTGGTCTGGAGGTTTTGTTTTCGAACTCCTCTGAATATTAGACGACATATTAAAACGAATGCCTGCCGGGTTTTAATAGTGTGTGTGCTCAGGTACCCGTAAATGTCACCCTTGCTGTTCTCACACTTTGCATTAATCGACCAAGGTTACTGTACGTGACAAATGAAATGTCAAGTGATATGTACTGGCCAACATATTGTAGTGCTCAACGTCTACAGACAAATTGCAATTTATTCTTGTGTGTGAGAGTAGAGTTTCGATTTTTTGTGTGTTTTTTGGTTAAGCGTGCTCCTGGCTGGCTCGCCAAATTATTTGATTTTTCAATCTAGATAACTTGAAATCCTTTCGCACTTTGGGATTCTGGCCACAAAATCAATATGTTCTGGCCTGAACTGCTTTGTATTGCTTTTGTGAGATGAGCAGAGGTTAAAGGTCACATTTATGTGTGTGTGTGTGTGTGTCTCAGATAGGATGCAGTGTCATATTGGGTCCATACTGAAATACTGTCATTTGTACAGCTATTTCGAGGTAACTCTTGGCTGTATGCGTTCACACGCTTCGCTTTAACACCTGTCAGATGGGGAGGAAATTAAATCATGTCTCACTGCTGGAAACACAAACACCCAAACACACGTACAGCGCTGATAAGACAGGCACTAATTGAAATTCCATTCTTAATGGCCCCTAAGTGCAGATCAGCAATGGACCGCACGGGTGATTGACTTTTATTGTGCTTTTGGTGTCTGTCTTGACCCGCCTAACCATAATGCCTTGGGGGAAAGGGGCAAGGACGAATTCCATACAATAGCTTGATTTGTCTTCACCATGAAGCCGATGTGATATGGGCTTTTTTTTAATTAGAAAACCGTTTCATTCTGACGTTTGTTGTGGATTTGTTTAGTCGGTGAGAAAGCAGTTTATAAGAACATTTATGGTGGATTTGCATTTTAAAACTAAGTGTTAAAGCTTTGACGTCACGTTCTAAGCACCACTGATGCAATCAATTATGTGCTTGAATAGACTTCTTTTGGGCGGCATATTAAACTACATTTGGGGTGTGAAAAGAAAGATTTGCAACAATTGATTCTCGGAATTGAGTCTATTGAATTCTAGAGCCAGGAAATGGTGTCGATTCAAAATACATCCTAAGTTACAAAACTAGATGTATTAAACACTAAATGTTTCCCTGATCTATCAATTTTTCAAAACACTGTGCAGTAATTTAGCATGCTAGTGTTTTTGTTTTTTGTTCCCCGCAAAAACAGCATGCATTACATAAATAAATAACTATATATATAAAGGGACTAAGCCGACAAGAAAATGAATGAATATATATATATATCCCAAATGATGTTTAACAAAGCAAGGAAATTTTCACAGTATGTCTGATAATAATTTTTCTTCTGGATAAAGTCTTATCTGTTTATTTCAGCTAGAATAAAAGCAGTTTTTAATTTTTTTTAAAACCATTTTGAGGTCAATATCATTAGCCCCTTTAAGCTATATATTTTTTCGATTGTCTACAGAACAAACATTATTATACAATAACTTTGCCTAATTACCCTAACCTGCCTAGTTAACCTAATTAACCTAGTGAAGCCTTTAAATGTCACTTTAAGCTGTATAGAAGTGTCTTGAAAAATATCTAGTCAAATATTATTTACTGTCATCATGGCAAAGATTAAATAAATCAATTATTAGAGATGAGTTATTAAAACTATTATGTTTAGAAATAATAGTTTTAATAACTATCTCTCCGTTAAACAGAAATTGGGGGGGAAAACATTATCAGGGGGGCTAATAAGTACTTCAAGTATATATATATATATATATATATATATATATATATATATATATATATATATATATATATATATACAAGTATTTTTCGCTCAAGTTAAATACCTTGCCCAGTTTGCATTGACTTTTTATATAATCTACTTACACAAATATTTTCATAGATTGTTCACAATATTTTAACAGTGGATTTTGAAATAAAACCGTGGTTATATAAATGCTAATAAAAATGCGTACTTTTTCTGATCGAAACCTATAGTATGTCAAGATTATAGGCATAGATATAACAGACATCTAAGGAACATTCTGGGAAGGTTACATTTTGGTGACATGAACCATATGGGAATGTTCTGTGCTTGCTGTGTTCACTTCAGATGCAGTTTTATGAACAAAAAAAATCAACTGTAGTTCTCAGAGGTTGTGAACTTTCCAAGGATCCAACCATGGAAAGCTCCTTTAAAGCCCATGCTCAAATGCTATTGGTTGTGAAGCCAAGTACATCATAGTCAGGCAGTCCATTACTGTGTCTATGATTCATTATTCATTTATTTTCCTACGACTTAGTCTCTGATTTATCAGAGGTTGCCACAGTGGAATAAACCGCCAACTATTCCAGCATATGTTTTACACAGTGGATGCCCTATCAGTTTATTCAATTCACCTATACCGAATGTCTTAGGGCTGTGAGGGAAACCGGAGCACCTGGGGGAAACCCACACCAACATAGGGAGAAAACACTTAGCCACTGTTCTCAATGAAACAGCAAAAGTCATTGCATCTTTGATTCAGAGTTGGGGTTGATTCACGCTAACCAAAACACTAATTTACAGGCATTTTATTGCAGTAAAGACACCGCCTATCTAAGGAAAAAAGGACTGGGTTTTTAAACTGTGATTCTTCCCAGAGAGGGTGTTTCTCAAGTGTTAGAAATGTCACTTCCCATCCGTGTCCCTGCAACCTAGACCTAAGACACACACACACACACACACACACACACACACACTTACACACACACACACACACACACACACACACACACACACACAACACACCACACACACACACACACACGAGCAGGATCAATAGGTGCTGTCCACAAAGCTTTGTTCTGTAAATCCTGAAGCTGGGAGAATCAGTCATGCACAGCTGCAGAATACAGACAGAGAGGAAACAGACAATAGACGCTGTAGGCTGTGTTTGTGTGTGTGTGTGTGTGTGCGTGCGTGCGTGCGTGCGTGTGTGTGTGTGTGTGCGTATGAAAGCAGATTTGTGTGATCAAAACCTCTAAATACAAAGCAGAACACCACAGATTATCTACCTGTACTAATAATGCTCACAAAACTTTTAAAGGCAGATGGAGAGCGGTGGACTTTCAATAGTATCTGGATGCAGCCTTTATGATGCAAGCTGGGATTGCACTGCACCAGGTCTGCATCTAGACCCCTCTCTGGAGTTTACATTTTTCATCAGTAAGTGTTTATCATATGCTCTGCACATTTAAATCAGCAACGGGAGTTATAAAATCAAAGACAATCATTAAGGCTTAAAGCTCATAGTATCGATCTGGCACTTGCACACTTCAAAATGGATTTGATCTTTTATTACTTAAAAATGAAAACTTTTTGATAACTTTTTTAAACATTGAAGGTTAAACTGGAATTATGTTTTATATAAACAACGCAATGGAGCTTTGTCTAATACTTGATTCAGATTGGTCAAGATGAACATTCTGCTTTTAGAAATTGTCATTTAATGAAGCTATAATGATGTTTAGGAGCCTGGTTTACATAACAGATTTGCTCAAAAGTTTTGCGATATATAGAGTGGAGGAACTATGACGTCAATTTGTATGCAAAAACCAGGAAACCAGTTAGCATTTTAGCAGTTCCGGTTCCCTCGTCCCAAAGTCAATGGGTTATGTCAATGGGATTTCAGTTAAATCACTTAAATAAGGTTCATGCCTAACACAAACTCCAGATACTTTCACGTTTTATTCTACGACATTAAACACATCAGTTACATCACACTCTTGATTTTTTAAAATCGGTTATGCTTCTTTAAAAAGACGGTTGCTATCAAGTTGCTAAATGGGACTACAGGCAGTGTCGGAGACATTATGCGTCATCGAGCTGAACTGGTCTGGAGCGCAGCTCGCTTGTGTTGGGCATTTGGATTTTTAGGTATTTTCATGAATAGTATTTCATAGTTTGTAGTGTTTTTCTAATTGGGAATTAAAGACTAAAATGAATTTTAAAGACTCCCTGCTGAAAAATCTATCTTAAACCAGCCTAGGCTGGTTGGCTGGTTTTAGCTGGGTGACCAGCCTGGTTTTAGAGGGGTTTTGGGCCATTTCCAGGCTGGTTTCCAGCCATTTCCAGCCTGGTTTAAGCTGGACATAGCTGGTTTTGGCTGGGCTCCCAGCCTGGCCAGGCTGGTCAAGATGGGTTTTAGCTGGTCATCTCCCAGCCTCACCAGCTAAGACCAGGCTGGAAATGGTGGAAACCAGCCTGGAAATGGCCAGCAGAGCTGCCAAAACAGATTAATTTGTTGATCATTTATTTTAATTAAGCGATATTATGCTGATACAGCTTACCAGCGCAGCCTGTCTCTTTCATGCTCTCAGTAACACAAACGTGTGAATAAATGTGTAAGAAATACATACATAATAACTGTCATTTTAAACGTGATCAAAGGATTTTTCGATGCTTTTTTCTTCCTCTGAACACATTTAACTCATTAAGTCATAACTGCAATATTTACACTCCTCCTTAAAATGTATAGCAGATGTGACTGTATGGGCTGCTTTTCGCTGTAATTCGTGACAAAAAAAGAATATTGAATGTGTTCTGTGTCCATGATGGAACTTTCAATCGTCTGTTACTAAGGTAAGTGGGCTGTGTGCACGCGAGCGATACACTTATTTAAATATGTCTGATGATAATATGTAGGCACATTATACATACATTTTCAAACTTTTACAACAACCGTAAAGCAAAACAGAATGTATTTCCCATGTAAAAAACTATCCAAAAGGCACGTAGGTCTGTGTTTTTGCGTATATATTTGTTCATAATATATAGCTTAGATTATAATATAATAAACCAAGAGAGTAAATCTTGTCATGGACCATGTTTCTAAAAATAAGCTTGAATAGTTTGTTGTTAGCAGGGTGGTGCTGACGCCACAGACGAGCGCCCCGAAAGCACTGTAGTCTGTTTATAGCCTAATGTTAGCTTTTCAATTCTTGCGTTTGCATGTAAGATCCAAAAGTGGTAAAAGTTGTATTTTCGTGTGAGGATTATCCAGCTGGACAAAACGTGTAAGCGTAATAAACTGGGTTTGAACACAGAGCTTATTATTTGCAATCTTCGAAAAGCCTATGTGAAAATCCTATGGGGATTTATCCAGGGAACCAGTTTTATGCTAGCAGCCGATTAGCCTACAAGGTGATGTCATAGTTCCCCCACTCTATTGTAAGTATCTATTAAAGCTATGTTGAAAATTACAGTATTTTTGTTCACCAATAATGTGACTAAAAAAATCCCTCGCCCCCCTTTCATGATGAGTCATTCCAAAAATCATAAAAGTTTCCGCATGCCACTTGGTCATGTACAGGCTGCGATTTATACATTGACGATCGGGGGGGTCAAGTGTTTCGGTTATGTTTGGTAATATGCCTCAGTGAAGTTTATTTCAATTGAATCTAATTTATTAATCAAACTTGTTATTATGTTTTCAGTGTTTTGAGGGATATTGAGTGGTTCTCAGTGATATTTGTAATATTAAATAAATATTAAATTTAAAATGTAATATTAAAATTCCTGCACCTATTAATGGATGACCATAAAAGACTGCACATATTTTTATTTTACTGTTTAACTTCCATGTGCGAGCCAATGTATAATAACTATGCATCTAGTTTTACAGACACCTACAAAAGCCTTTTAAAAGAAATATGTTTTGTGAATACTTACACTGTCTGTTGGCGCTCTAGATTTTCCGGTTTCAGACCGATGAATTAAAATTCCTGGCGCAAACATGCATTCACAATGGGATGAACCCTCATAGGTGTGGTAAAAAGTTGATTCAAGTTTATATTGAAGTTATCTATTATTCTAATTATTACTATTATTTAAGATATAGAGCAAACTATTTCTTAACTATTAAAGGGCAGACCCCATCATTCATCTTGTTTTAAGTGTTAATTGGGGGGGGGGGGGTAATTCGCCCTGGTCATGTACAATAAATATTTTACTGAACGATAATGAAATAAGGTTAATTCAAATCTATTAAATCTAATCTTATCAAATTCAACTCATAAAATGGATAGTTCTGGTCCTTGATTGTGACTGGTCAAGCTGCGTTCAAAGCTGTTGTAAAATACTCAAACATACACCTATGACTGTTGCTTGGCAAACATTTCGCTATCAGTACTGATTTAAAGAAACAATTTTATATGCTTTATTTTATTTGTGAAGCTTTTTTATAAAATCAATAAGCCATGTAAAGCTGTGGTTTACAGTCAATTTAGAACAGCTCACGATGTGTCTAACAATGTCCCTTAGCTGTTCTAAATTCAGTGTAAACCATGGCTTATTGCTTTAACATACAGGCCTACAGTAGCAAATTAATTAATTTAATAAATAAATTAATGGTTCAAATAATAAATATCAGGATGACGCAGTGGCACAGTAGGTAGTGCTGTCACCTCACAGCAGAAGGTTGCTGGTTCGAGCCTCGGCTGGGTCAGTTGGCGTTTCTGTGTGGAGTTTACATGTTCTCCCTGCATTCGCGTGGGTTTCCTCCGGGTGCTCCGGTTTCCCCCACAGTCCAAGACAGTGGTACAGGTGAATTGGGTAGGCTAAATTGTCCGTAGAGTATGGGTGTGAATGAGTTTGTATGGATGTTTCCCAGTGATGGGTTGCAGCTGGAAGGGCATCCGCTGCGTAAAACATATGCTGGATAAGTTGGCGTTTCATTCCGCTGTGGCGACCCCTGGATTAATAAGCCGACTAAGCCGAAAAGAAATGAATAATAAATATCAAATAAATAAGTTGTGGATAAATTTTAAGTAAATGCATGAAAACATATGCTGAAAAGTTTTTCCAGAAAGTAGCTATTATTTGCGCCATTTTGCCGACATCTTGTTGTCACATCCCGCATGGATTATGGGATCTCGATAACTTCAAGTTACACCCCCTTCATGTTACGCCGTTCTCTTGCAGTCTGCAGATGGATAAACAGGAGTTCAGCAAATGTATTTTTAGGTGAACTAGCCCTTTAAAACAGCAAGCATATAATCATATTAAACAATTAATGTTAAAATTTGGACACATTGTTTGCTTTATTTGCCCTAAAATGAACCAAAAACAGTCATTTATTGAGGAACTAAACATGTTCTGTAACCTATATTTTGACTCACTAAAAGAATCATCTCGAATCAAATTACGCTTCGCGATTCGGACTTTACTTTCAAATCCCTAAAATGAATCTAATTAAACGAGTCATTTCTCTCAGAAGAATCAGATAAAACTGACAGCTTGAAACACTTTAAAATGAACTGAATTATAATAGTCAAAGAGTACGTTTGGCAGTTTTTTTCAGCGTTTAAGTAAATAATTAATTCTGGATATATTCACTATTTGCAACATGTTTCAATTAAAACTAGAAGACTGATTCGTTCGCGTCAGTGAGAGTGAAACAACAGACTCTCGCTTTCTAAACCTGCTTCATAAAACGCCTCTCTGCATGAAACTGGGATTTATTTCGCGTTAAGGACTAATAACCGGCTGACTACATGATCCCCAACGTGAGTCATTGCTTATATTTATAAACCCCTGATTAAACAAACTCTCAAGCTGGTTCACAAACTGTAAATAATGTAGATATAAGCTGCACTATATTAGCTCAAACACTGAAGTAAATGTTCTCACAGTGGGCAGTCAGCTGAGCATATGCTAAAGTCGGCCTTTTGCTCTGGACACGACAACACACAACACTTTCTGCCATCTGCTTTGCTCTTTGCCTCTGTGTTCACATACACACCTGTCCTACAATGTTAGCATTAGCATTGCTAACATTTCATTTTAGTTTGATTGTCCATCTTGCCATTTTAATAAGGTGTCTATAAATTATACTGCAGATGTGAGTTCGGAAAGGAGTTATGTTTGTTATGTATGTGTTTGTTAAACATTTGTTTGTTTGTTATGTATGTTTATATGTGTGGTCGCCATCTTAAAGGGCTAGTTCACCTAAAATTTAAATTTGCTGAACTCTTATACTGGCAAACCATTGGAAATGGCTTTCCCTTTCAAAGTGTCTACCTTTTATTTTCAAGATCCGAGGTGCACTAATACTGTTTTGAGGAGTATGGCAATAAATGTAATGGTAATTAAACGCACATTGGTAGCATTTAGTGACTGTACCTGAGGCAATCTATGTCTTAGTAGTATATGGTGTGTGTTTAGCGTTTCTAAAATTGAAATTTTGCATATCACTGTCGCAGATGGTTAGGACAAAATCTTCTTTAACATGGAAAAGGTACCTTTTAATCGCTTGTTGCGTGTAGTTAGGACATGTACTGCGTCCCAATTCGCATACTTATACTATTCCCTAAAAGTATGTACTTTTTGTGAAGGATAAGTTTACTTATCAGTGTGTAACAGAAGAGTATGCAAGCTTTGGGACATACTACTTCCTTGTTAAGCAGCAGCAGGATAATATCCCATTCAGGAGTCTTTCATGCAATGAAATCTCCTCAGGTCTTTGAATAATTCTGCATTCAGACGTTATTGTCCAAACAGGTTTTTATATAATAAAGATTATTATATAAGTTCACGTTGTTGTTGCAAATGAATTATAACACGGAAAACGCGCTTCAAATATTTTCCAGTGGGATCGATATTAATTAACAGTCATACAAACATCATTATGGAAACCTCTCTACTTGACGGTTGGTCTCGTGCGTCCATCATCTTTATAGTTTATTTACACTTTTCACCCACGTTTGTAGTTCTAATTGAATTCATGTCCAACGCGCAATGTACTGTGAGCAATATCAGCAGGTAGAGTATGGACGCTCCCACACTTAGAATTTTTCCTGGAAATAGTAAACGATCCGGGAACCTTTGCCATACCCTTTTCAACATACTAGGATTTGGGACATACTAATTCTATTTTTAAATACTATTTAGGATGCGAATTGGGACGCAGCAAAGGTGTCAGACCATCCATTGCGTGGGTGATTTTTATTTATTTTTTTCAGTTAAGACTTTTTTAGGGGTGCTGAAACGACCTCTGTTCTTTCATTCATTCATTCATTTTCTTTTTGGCGTAGTCCCTAATTAGGGATTAATTAAGGGTTGTCATAGCGGAATGAACCGTCAAGTTTCCAGCATATGTTTTACGCAGCAGATGCCCATCCAGCTGCAACCCATCACTGGGAAACACTCATACACTCCCATTCACACACATACACTACGGACAATTTAACTTACCCAGTTCACATGTACCGCATGTCTTTGGACTTGTGGGGGAAACCAGAGCACCCGAGGAAACTTATGCGAACGCTGGGAGAACATGCAAACTCCACGCAGAAATGCCTACTGCCACAGCTGAGGCTTGAACCAGCGACCTTCCTGCTGTGAGGCGACAGCGCTACCAAGGCATGGGACGATAACCATTTTATACCGCGGTTTTAGAAAAGTCAAGGTTTTAAAACCATCAAAATGTTCCTAAGGTACGGTATGTGTATGATTTTTTTTATTGACTTTTTTTTAGGATAACAGTATCTTCAGCAGAAAAGATATCTAAATATGCTGTTTTAAATTGTTTTTTTTTAAACAAATGACGACAGCAGAAGTCAATAATTCATTTAGCCTGACATGTTTACTCTTACAAAATATTTTAAACGTTTCTCAAAAAAAAAAAAAGTGTTCAAAAGGGAAAAAGTTTTTGTATTTAACCCAGACATTTAAAAAGAACATATTTAAGGGCAGTAATCACAATACCGTGATATTTTTATCCAAGGTTATCATACTGTCAGAATCTTTTACGGGCCCATGCCTAGCACTACCCACTGCGCCACCGCGCTGCCTGAAACGACCGCTGTAATTCATAAAATGCAAAGTCAATAGTTTCTGGCACATCTCTTTTCCTAAATTTATTTTACACTATAACTTTTTACAGTTTTGTTTGTTACAGTACACTCAGGACATTCAGATCAATAATTATTTTTTATTATTATTACCATTTATATTTGTTTCTTTGTTAACCAGGCTTCCATTTCTTTGTCAAAGCTTTAAATTGGAGCTGTTTCTTATTAAATGTAAGATTTGTTGGTTTTCAGGTTACTTTCCTCTTTAAGGACTGCAGGCCAAATTAATTAAAATTATCAAAATATGATTATTTAGATGGCTTGGTTTGAAAGTCTTTTTTTACAGTTTACTTAAAATTGTGATGCTGCACAAAAAAACATTAGTTTATAAAAAGAATGCAGTTTTAGATATGTGATGTATCAAAAATTGTAGAAAATAATAGATTTCATTGTTTTTTTCATAAAAAAAAAAACAGCAGTGCCATTTTGTATGTCCTTAATGTCCTAAGAATACGATTTAATATCTTTGAATAAATGAATTTTTGGTAGTTAACCTCAGAACCAAAAACCAAACACAGAATGATACTTTTATTATGTTTTATAACAGACATTTTTGTCCTCTGGATTTATGTATGTTTAAAATAGATGTGCAAGGGTTAATATTATTCAAAGAATAGCTAATATTGGGATACGTTTAGGTTAGTTTGTAGTCATTATAACCATTTAATTGATCAATTGACAGCATTCCTGTAGCTTCAACTGTATAGCATAGCGCTAACAATCATGTGGTTAAAGTGAACTGATTAACACTTATATCTACACTTTTAAATGAATTACATTTACGCATTCAAGTCCTCATTAAGAAAAGTTTTCTTGTTGGATATTTTGCTCGATAAACGTGTGCGGTTTTAAAAGGTCATGCTAATTTTTTCCCGAAGAATGAACGTTAAGCTGCTGGGAGCTGGAATTGTGTTTGACTGTGTCTTGCTATTTGCTGATGTGACTGTGCGTAATTATCTGAGTGGAATTAATTTTCGAGGTCGTATGTTGGAATAAGTCGCGTGCGCGCTTGATAATACCAGTCGCTTTGCACTAATGACTCAATTAGCAAAGAGTCTCCTATCATAATGGGATCAGCAGAGAGAGAAAGAGATTGTCCGAGAAGCAAAGAATTCCCTGGGTGAATATCATAAAGATTGTCTAGAACATGCCCGAAGTCTTATTTCACTACAAAAACACTGCACAAAAATTGTCACTGCACTAAAAAAAGTCATTATTATTTTTTTGGTTAACGACATTGGTATTTTGGTATTATTTTAATATAAAAACTGCGTTCCTAGGCATATTTTTTGTGATATTTGTTTACTGTTAAAGCATGTAGTATTTTTCATTAGCTTATATTAGCATTTTGATCTTTACTTTTAAGTTTTAATGTTTATCTTATGTGCTTTTGGCTTTTTTTATCAGTTTTTTTATGTTTACATGCTATTTAATTACATTTTAGTCATTTCGATTTTTCATCTCAAACTCAAAGTTACTTGTCAAAACAGCAATTCTAGTTTTAGCTTGAAGCATTTCCATTTAATTGAGTTATAATTAGTTTCAGCTTCTCCAGTTTCTGTTAAACTTAATTCAACTTTTTAATTAAAAATATACATTTCTATTTGGTTTTGAAAACCAAAAATACATAAATGTTTAAGTATTTTAATATATATATTTAACTATACATTTACTTATATGGATATTTTATTAAATATGTATTACCACATATGAATGGGTATGTGTAGTAGGGCTGCACAGTATATCGTTTCTGCATCGATTTCGCAATGTGCGCTTCCGCAATAGTCACATCACAGGACGTCCAATATTGAGTTGGGATTATAATTAACTAAAAATCACAGTTTTGTACACATGATATGTTGAGTCATTGTGAATTTCAACCATAATCTGTTAGTTAATTCTGTTGGTAATTTTTTATGGCCTGTGACTGTAAGATTTAAAGAAAATTTAAACCATTTGGGAACAAGAAATTATAAAGTTTGTTGCTTTTAATAAAGATTAATTGAGCCTAATTATTTAATTATTAGTTATTTTATTAAAATTAGTTATTTTAATTTTAGTTATTTTTATTATTATTTGTTATAATACAATAATATATATTTTATTATTATATAATATTTATTAATTTATTTTTTTATTTATTATTATATAGTTTAATTTTAGTTATTTATAATAGTAATTAAATTAAGTTAATTATTAATTATTTTATTATTAGTCATTTTAGATTTGATAATTGAATTTCTGTTCCTCAATATTGTAATATTCCACCAAAAACCATAAAGCACTGATTATTTTGGTTTTTATCTATGCTTATTTTTTAATTACATTTTCTCATATATATATATATATATATATATATAGCACTGCTACTCGTGTGATAATGCTCATATATATATATATATATATATATATATATATATATATATATATATATTATATATATATATATATATATATATATATATATATATATATATATATATATATATATATATATATATATATAAATATACTGTATATATATATATATATATATATATATATATATATATATATATATATATATATACATACATACATACATACATACATACATACATACATACATACATACATACATACATACATACATATATATATATATATATATATATATATATATATATATATATATTATATATATATACACACAGTTGAAGTCATAAATATTAGCCCCCTTGAATTATTAGCCCCTTGATTATTTTTTCCCCCAATGTCTGTGTAACAGAGAGATTTTTTCAACACATTTCTAAACAGAATAGTTGTAATAACTCATTTCTAATAACTAAGTAAATAAATAAATAAAGTAAATCATGTTTTACTAGATATTTGTTTAAGACACTTCTATACAGCTTAAAGTGACACTTAAAGGCTTAATTAGGATAATATGGTTAACTAGGCAGGTTAGGGTAATTAGGCAAGTTATTGTATAACAATGGTTTGCTCTGTAGACTATCAAAAAATATATATAGTTTAAAGGGGCTAATAATATTGACCTTAAAATGAGTTTTAAAAAATTTAAAACTGCTTTTATTCTTTCCTAAATAAAACATATCAGACTTTCTCCAGAAGAAAGAATATTATCAGACATACTGTGAAAATTTCCTTGCACTGTTAAACATCATTTGGAAAATATTTTAACAAGAAAAAAATTCTAAGGGTGGCTAATAATTCTGACTTCAACTGTATATATATATATGTGTGTGTGTGTGTGTGTGTGTGTGGTGTGCGTGTGTGTAAATGTATATTAAAATGTGAATTTATGTCTTTTTTGCAAATACAATATCCCATTTTTCCCGTCCCTCCTGCTGAAATGTCTGCATTTTTTCCCCGCACCCCAGCAAGTGCTGATTGACCGAAATGCAGCGACAGTGAAAAAGCTTGACAGACAGACAGACAGACAGACACTTTCACACACACACATGCTCGGGTCATTATCAGTCCATCAGCCAGCTGTCTCTAACAATATTGGCCATATTCACCTTCAGTGGGCTGTCTGCGGTCCACCTGTCTCTCTCTGCCCGTCTCTCCTCCGCTAATGAATGGGTCCGGGCCAATAATGGAGTCTTTAGAAAGCGCTGTCAGTGTGAAGAGCTGTTTGGGTTGTGCTGGTGTGGCCCTGCAGGAGCCCTCATGTGTATGAAGAGTGCTTTCACATTTAATCCATTCATTAAGCAGGGAATGCTGTAATTATGTTGTGTGTTAACCGTGGGTGAAGATCAGACTACTGTGTGTGTGTGTGCGTGTGTGTGTGTGTGTGCTTGTAAGTGTGTGTATGTGTGTGTTTCTGTACGTGTGTGTCTATGGAAATAATTCTGTAAAATATGCATGTGTGTTTGATTGATTGTGTGCGTCTGTGTGTGTGTGTGTGTGTGTGTGTGTGTGTGTGTGTGTGTGTTGATGTGCGTCTATGTAATTATGTACAATGTTAAGAATTATCTGTGCATGTTTATGTGTGTGTCTGTGTGGGTGCATTTCTGTGTGTGGTGTGTGTGTGTGGTGATGTGTGTGTCTATGTAAATATGCTGTAATATATGCATGTATGTTTGATTGTGGTGTGTGTGTGTGTTGTGTGTGTGCGTAGTGTGTGTGTGTGTGTGTGTGTGTGCATGTTTGTGTCTGGGGTTTTATATATGTCGATGTAAATAAACAGTGTTGTAAACTGCTCTATGTTGTGTGTGTGTGTTGTGTCTGTAAAATTGCTGTAAAATATGGATGTGTGTTTGATTGTGTGTCTGTGAGTGTGTCTTTGGGTGCTTGGGTGTTCTTTGTAAATAATGTTGTAAGTGTGTGTGTTGATGGTGTGTGTGACTTTGTGCGTGTGTATGCATCTTTGCAAAAAAGATTTTTGTAAAATTGTGTGTGTGTGTTTGTGGTGTTTGTGTGTCTTTCTATGAAAATAATGCTGTAAGAGAGGCATGTGTGTTTGATTGTGTGTGTTTGTATGATTGTGTGCATGTTTGTGTCTGGGTTTTTATATGTGTCGGTAAGTAAACAGTGTTGTAAATTTGTGTGTATGTGTGTGGTGTGTGTGGGTGCATTTGTCTCTGTGTGTGTGTCTATGTAAATAATGCTGTCATATATGCATGTATGTTTGATTGTGTGCATCTATGTACGTCTGTGTGTGTGTGTCTGTAAAATATGCTGTAAAATATGAGTGTATGTTGGTCTGTTTGTCCGTTTGTTTTTGTATATGTGAGTGTGTGTGTCTGTCTATTTATGTGTGTTAGTGCATGTTTGCATTGTTGTATATTTCTGTTGTGTGTGTGTGTGTGTGTGTGTGTGGATACTGAGTTTGTGTGTGTGTTGTGAGGGAGTGATTGTGGTTTATGTGTGTGTTTGAGATTGCGAGTGTATGTTTGTGCATGTGTTGTGTGTGTGTGTGTGTGTGTGTGTGTGGAGAGAGAAAGATTTTTGATTCTGCTGCTGCGGGAGGAAACAAAGCAGACGGTCATGAATATATAATAATGTTATTGTTATTGGACGATCAGGGAAATTTCTGTGGATGGGGAAATAATTCAAACACAATCCAGCTATTCATGATTTGGAGAGGAGTTGAACATCTGACGGTGTCGTTTGTTTGCAGATGTATTGTTTAGTTGTCAAGGAATGTGTTTATTTAACAACACTGTGCTCTCGGGGCAAACGCTTCTTTTATTTGTGTTTTTGAAACGTTTGCGTACAGGTACACTGTTGTCAGAGCAACTGCATTCTTGTAGATCTGCATAGTGTGGTATTACTCATGCCAGGCCATAGGTGGCGATACCATTGTGAAGAAACACTACCTGTTAAAAACCATAGACGTGTAAAATATATGGACGTTGTATCCGTGACGTCACCCATAGGTTTCTGAAGAGCGCAAATGAAAGCTACAAGTAGGCGCG